>NC_134358.1:499483243-499785243 GCF_048569485.1 Anomaloglossus baeobatrachus | reverse complement strand
GTTTGAATGTTGTTCGATGTTGGCAGGGTGTCAAATGGAGCAATATGTCGGCTGCATCCCCAAAAGCGAACAATTTTTTAAAAATGAATGACGTGTCAACGATCCACGATTTTCATCCTATTTGCGATCGTTCAGAGTCGCTCGTAGGTGTCACACGCAACGAGGTCGCGAACGATGCTGGATGTGCATCACGGAATCCGTGACCCCAACGACATATCGCCCAATAAATCGACGCGTGTAATGGGGCCTTAAGTCACGTATAACTAATCAACTTGAAGGACCTGTGTTTTTTAACCCTATGTAACTATATTTATATTTTTATGTAAGCATTTATTTGTAAGTTAAGTGTTTAATAAAATGACCTCCACATGGCATCCACAATTAATTTCTGCTTCGCAACCTGTGAATTTAAGTTTGGTGGACACCATACTGCTTTTATATACTAGCTAAATTTACCTGCTTGTTGTTGGGACACTAAATTGTTGACAAAGTGTCCCATTAATTAAACCTCTAGCAATTAACTAATTTGCTGGATAACATTGTGGTGTTGGATTTCCCTGCAGCACCGCCACAGAATAAATGAAGTATTACGCGATCATCTCCCGCCTCGACTACTGCAACCTTCTGCTCTGTGGCCTCCCTTAAAAACACTCTTGCACCCCTCCAATCTATACTAAACTCTGCGGCCTGATTAATCCACCTGTCCTCTCGCTATTCCCCTGCCTCGCCATTCTGTCAGTCCTTTCACTAGCTTCCCACTGCCCAAAGATTCCAGTTCAAAACACTAACCATGACATACAAAGCCATCCACAACCTGTCTCCTCCATACATCTATGACCTAGTCTCCCGGTACCTACTTGCATGCAATCTCAGGTCCTCTCAAGATCTCCTTCTCTACTCCCCTCTTATCTCCTCTTCCCACAATCACATACAAGATTTCTCCTGTGCCTCAGCCATACTCTTGAACTCTCTACCCCAACATATCAGACTCTCGCCAACTGTGGAAATCTTCAAAAGGAACCTGAAGACCCACCTCTTCCAACAAGCCTTCAACCTACATAACCCTCCAGTACACCACTGCGCAACCAGCTCTGCCCCCACATACTGTATCCTCACCCATCCCCTGTAGACTGTGAGCCCTCGCGGGCAGGGTTCTCTCTCCTCCTGTACCAGTCTGTTTTTGTAATATTCATGATTGTTGTACCTGTTTTTTATATGTATGCCCTTTTCCCTTGTAAAGCACCAGGGAATAAATGGTGCAATAATAATAATAATAATAATACTTTCCACTCAAATAAATAAGTAGATGATGCTCTTGATTTATGAATACCTCTTTCAATTAAAATTCCTTAACAAGGGATATCTTTTTCTGAATTTCATTAAACTGTTCAACCTGCCTAAAACTACAAACGTGAACTGATTACTTGTTATTATTCATGATTCTTCTCTATAATAAATTGTATTTTAGATTTTTTTTTTTCATCCTCACTGTTGTTATTCTTTCCATTAGGCCTATTGGCCAAGCGTCCCAAGACAAACTTGTTTCAAGGTTCACTTGCTGGGAATCATGAAAGGGGGATTAAAGGATTTTAGATAGCCATAAAATGAGATTAGCAAAAACCCTGTTCCACATCATAACTAAACAAAGTAAGGAGCTTTATTCACATTTCCGCTCTCCAAACCAAAGGCTGGTTACACAGATATATATTGTCACAGAAATGGCTTCAGACATACAGCCAAAAAAGCCGTATCACCTGGGCACATGGTAATACCGTAGGGAAAACTAATATGAGACTGATGAATGGACGGTAAACTAAGGAGACGGAGATGTTGTATAGAACAAACTGCAATTGATCATAATCCAAAAAGTTCTCACATAATTCATGCTGTTATACACTGTATAAACTAGAATAATAAAAGTATTTTAGGATACCTCATAATATACGACTACAAGATTTGTTTTTACGTTCACGGAAACCAATATATGAGTACAATTAGTATAATACAAGCAAGAAAACAAATCCCCTGAAGCTCAGAACAGAACTAAGGCACCAAGACAAAATTTCATAAATATTGTGAAATGATCAAGTGTAAACCTACGGGCACCACAAAATATTCAGAGGAGGAATTCCCAGTTTTACAGAGCTGTATTTCCGAAGATGACTCGTCAAAATATTGTGAAGCTCAATTTAAATTGGAAATTGGAAAAAAAAGTAAAATATTTTACATTGCGGATTGGGATTTCTATCACCGACCCAAACAATATTTATTATTTTTTGCGTATGCCTTCAGTTAAGAAGTTTTAAACAACCTTATAGGAAGATTCTAAAATTATCATCATTATAAACTTAATTTAAATACATTGTCTACGCCAAGGGTCTGGTTTAGATAATGAAGCGAGAGTGCTAAAAAAACAAGTATGCATTCCACTATTTTGACATTGGCTTCTTTCACCATTGCTATTCATTTCCAAAAGCACGATGGTGTGATTGTAGGTTTAACAATGCCGGTTTATTTACAAGTCAAAATTCCAATCCGTAAATGTTTTTGCTAATTATTTCTCATGATATTTTGTCCTGGCTTCTAATCCAGCTTAGAAAGAACCTGTCACATTGTACATGCAGTTCGATGAGTGTAATAGGGTATAGAGAAGGAGAGGCTGGGCAGAATGATATATATATATATATATATATATATATATATATACTGTAAATATATATATATATATATATATGTGGTATCATATTCATCATAATTTCTATTTTAGTCATTAAAATCATTGGTGTTAATATGGATGAGTCCAGTGGGTGGCCTGACACAGTGATTGCAGTCATAAGTAGAGATGAGTGAACCCTAATAGTAAAGTTTGGGATTCGTACTGAACACGGACTTTCCAAAAAAATTACTGATTGGGTCCGGGGTTCGGGTACTTTGCGTATGCTGAACACATGAGCGAGCAACGCTGTGCTCAGGTACACTTGCTTGGCCAAGTGTGAGCCTTTTCAATGTCTGAATAGCTCGCACTGGAGGTACAAACAATGTTGTCAGATGTAGAGTGCACAAAAAAAGTGAAAAAACCCAGCCCATGTGCCCGCCAGGAGTGCTTTATTTACGGCTGGCTGCATGAGGGTGGAGACCCAAACTGGCCAATCAGTGACTTTCATTGGGGTTCAGGTAAATCTGAGCCAAATGAATTAGAAGTGCATACGTGAAAAACTAAAGCAAAAAAACTCCTAAAATTCCCAATTGTATTAGTATTCAATATTAAAAGGGGAAAGGAATAATCCCAACACCTATGTCATAGATTAAAGATAAAAACTTCAATGGATATTCATAGAGTACAAGGGGGTTGGCCTGACCCTCATATAGCCCTAAACTCGCCCCTTCCTTGCCGCAGAGGTTGGCACCCTAAAGCCTGCGCATTTGGCGCCCCCGCTCAACGACGACTATCCCTTCAGGCCCTAAAATGACCCTAGCGGATATGAAGGTGATAGTACTAGCAAGAATTCAAAATCCAACAATGAACCAACAGTCAGATCTATTATAGATAATACGGATACACTATACCCAATATGATTAAATTGGGAACATAGCAGGGTCAAGTCCGAGTCCCAAACTGATTTTATCTAAAGTCCCTGAATCCGGCGAATCCGGGGAAGACTATCAGTTACTAGATAGAACCGCCCACTGGATTATTATGCATACAAACACAAGAGATTTCAATTAATAAAATGTTTTAAAAAACATTTAATAAACGTTTAGTGCAAATTTACAGAAAAAAAATGTATATCAATCTGATCAGCTTCTCCTTTCCTATAAAATCTGGCATGCAGATGAGGTCATATTTTCCTTATAACAGGTTTCCTTTAAGAACTGCCCAGTATACCTCCCACGGCCAACTGAGATGATCAATACACATAGATACGGCAGAAAAAAATTTCTTAGCATGTGTGGACCAAAAGGAATGTTTTTGAACTGCAGATGTTCAGAGAACATAGGAGCTAAACTAGCCTCCTACATATGTGACTTCACTAGTGACATTCACACATTGACTCCACTTAATGGGAAGGAAACAATGAATGCATGCAATGTCAGTGGAACTCGGGCAATTCTGCCATGGTAGTGTTATGTGACCTGCAATGAGTTTGGGAGATTAGACTTTTACGGAAGTATATTTCAAGCTGTTATGTACTATGTTAAATTGTACAATAGGCAGTAGATGTTTGGTCCCATAAAACCCCTTTTACGTTCCCAAATTAGGTTAAGAACTTCAATTTTCCACTAAAGAAGCTTAATACAGTATAAAAACATCCTGCCAAAAGTTTTGACCTGCTGCAATCCCCATCTCAACCACTAGGTGGCCCCATATAGGCACATAAAGCATAGCCCTTTTCCAATAAAGTATCACAATATCATATTTTGGGTTTTTTTCAATGCTTGTCATCTCATACAACTCCTCTTGGGATAAGTGGAGCCAGGAGCAAAGGTAAGTAAGGACCAGATAACTATTCAGAACAATTCTTTAAAGGGAACCGGTCACCAGGTTTTTCCCTTTCCCACCACCAGTGAGCCCTTATATTCAGCATTGTAGAATACTGTATATAAGAGCCTAGGCCACTCTGTTGAAGGTAAAAAAAAAAAACACCTTTATAATACTCACCTAGGGGATCCGGTCTGATGGGTGTCACTGCTCTTGATTCAGCACCTCCTCCATCTTTTGTTATCGCAGTCCTCCTGCCCAGCCCCGTGTGGATGATGTATGCTTTGTCATCCAGACAGAGGCCTCCATTGTGCTCCTGTGCATGCACATTTTCATCTTCCCAGCTGAAGGCAGATCAACATATTGTAGTGCGCATGCACGGGGGTTCTTTGACTTTACCTCATGCCTGCGCATTACAGTACTTTGCTCTGCCCTCAGCCAGCACATGCACAGGGATGCAATGGGGACATCTGTGTGGATAACGTAAGACTCGTCATGCACACAGGGCTGGGCAGGAGGACAGCGATCACACAATATCAAGGAGACACCGGACTGAGAGCAGCGACACCAATTGGAATGGACCGCCCCTGAGGTGAATATTATAAAGGAGTTTTTTTACATTCTACAGAGTGACCTGAGAATTTATATACAGTATTCTAGAATGCTGTATATAAGTGCTCACTGGTGGTGGCTGCAGCTCATAGGGGCCAAATCTGGTCACAGGCTCCCTTTAATTGCATATTTTTAAGTCTTACTGAGGCTGAAATTATGATAAGGCCATTTTGTAATATTTGTTTGTTTACTGGGTCTGTAGTTCTTATACGCATATAAATGACTATTACATAATTAGCGTCAGTGATATAAAACAGACACATTATTAAAGACTATAAGCATTAATAACATGCGAGACATGATAAAACTTTATTTTCTTCCCAGCCAATTAGTACTGAAGAACTTTAATTGGTTGCAGTTTGTTAAAAAAGTGTTAATAAAGTTGTACTTAATTAATTGGAAAATGCTTTCAGTTAGACTCATTAACACCTTCTATGCCAAAGCTGCCAAAAAGCATTGGTGATGTCGCGTCATTTATAAACAAACAGTGAACAGAAAGACAATCTTTTTCATTAATTACACAACTTTTAACCATAATTGATTATTTCCTAAGGCTAATTGATTTCTTTCCGGATTTATCTTATCTAAGGGTTGAGGCATTCTTTGATAAAATCCTTGAAAGAATGTCAGTCACTTCTTAAAATTGCAATTTGCTTCTCTTCACCCAACATCAGAAAACAACGTCCCCATGGTACTTTGGAGACCGGTCTTCTTCCTCTTTTCTTGTTTAAACTGAGAGCTGTAAGGCTACAGGGCAACATGTATACAGACGCACCATAGAGAGGTACCACTCTCATTCTCACTCTTTTTGGCTATAATCTTTTTTTTTATTATTATTATTATTATTATTATTATTATTATTATTTATTAAATCCTTGCCTTAGAAACTTTTTTGTTCCAAAGAAACCTCAAAGACTTGTATTCATGTGATTTTATTGTCTGGTATGGATAAACAGTATGATAGATTAAGCAGCATGCAGCATTCAAAGCCAAAGCAAAAAAGCTTTCTAACTGAGAAAATCCTGAGAAGTGTATGCTATGAAGAATTCTTATGAGACAATAATATTGTATCTTCCTATTACAGAGGCATGTGTTTCTTTCACAGGTATTGAAATTTCAATATGCATGCTTTAAAAATGACTTTTTCCATCATGAATGGAAACAAGAACAATGGTAAAAGACTTTCTACTCTATGTTATTTGTCATTGTGGATTTTTCAAGGACCTGTCACATAAAAATGCCAATATATCTAGCATAAAAGTTGGACTGGTAAAGTGTTGAGTATAAGTGTTTAGTGTTGATTATGAGAGTTTAGTGTTGAGAATGAGGGTTTAGTGTTGAGAATCAGGGTTTAGTGTTGAGAATGAGGGTTTAGTGTTGAGAATGAGGGTTTAATGTTGAGTATGAGGGTTTAATGTTGAGAATGAGGGTTTAGTGTTGAGTATGAGGGTTTAGTGTTGAGAATGAGGGTTTAATGTTGAGAATGAGGGTTTAATGTTGAGTATGAGGGTTTAGTGTTGACTATGAGAGTTTAGTGTTGAGGATGAGAGTTTAGTGTTGAGTATGAGGGTTTAGCATTGAGTACGAGGGTATTTTGTTGAGTACAAGGGTTTAGTGCTGAGTACAAGGGTTTAGTATTGAGTATGAGGGTTTAGTGTTGAGTAGGAGGATTTAGTATTGAGTATGTTGATTATGAGGGTTTGTGTTGAGTAGGAAAGTTTAATGTTGAGTATGAGGGTTTGTGTTGAGTACGAGGGCTTATTGTTGATTATGAGGGTTTAGCATTGAGTATGAGAGTTTAGTATTGAGTATGAGGGTTTAGTGTTGAGTAAGATGGCTTGGTGTTGAGTAGGAGAGTTTAGTGTTGAGTATGAGGGTTTAGTGTTGCGTATGAAGGTTTAGTGTTGAGTAAGAGAGTTTAGTGTTGAGTACGAGGGCTTATTGTTGCGTATGAGGGTTTAGTGTTGAGTATGAGGGTTTATTGTTGAGTATGAGGGTTTAGTGTTGAATATGAGGGTTTAGCATTGAGTATGAGAGTTTAGTATTGAGTATGAGGGTTTAGTGTTGAGTAAGAGGGCTTGGTGTTGAGTAGGAGAGTTTAGTGTTGAGTATGAGGGTTTAGTGTTGCGTATGAGGGTTTAGTGTTGAGTAAGAGAGTTTAGTGTTGAGTAAGAGAGTTTAGTGTTGAGCATGCGGGTTTCTAGTCTGTTCCTTGATGGCAGATAGATATCAACAAGCCTAAATCTTACTATTTTTGAGATTTAAAGGAAACCTTGCATGATTCATGCATTCATTCTGCCTGAACCACAGGCAGCAAATGTCAGAGTCTGTCTCTGTATTTTCTACAAGACATGTCTTACTCTAAAATCCTGCAACGTTTTCAGACGAAGCATATTTGTTAAACTAGCTGGAGACTATGTGGCTAAGCCACTGATCCCAGAGCCTGATCTATGCAGGATTTTCCATGACATGCCCCACTTGAGAACAGGTCTCTTCCTACATATGTGTATAGGTTGAAACCTGTCGCTCAAGGTAAACGAACGGGAGAGAAGCCACTAGTCACCCAAGCCACATGGTCATCAGTCAGCCTTTAAATGTATATTTCTCTGCAACACATCATTGCTTAAGTATAAGCATGCCAGGCGGAAATTATAGAGCCAGGGATTCATACTGTTCGTGGCTAAGGCAGCTGTCAGGTTGTCTTTAATAATTGTCAGCAACTTATTCCCCAATCTATTCTTATTTATGGTAGCATCAGAAGATGGAATACAAATATCCCCAATTCTCACCAGCTGTTGACTCAACGACCCCCATATGCATATAGAATATAGGCACTATTTCACAACACCTCTGCTTTGATGACACAACTTTTCCCCAAGAACAAAGGGATCAGACATTAAACGTTACCTTGACCAATACTGCATTTCCCAAACATCATTAGTTGGGGGGTATAGAAAAACCCCTAGATACATAGGATAATGAGACTGTC
Source organism: Anomaloglossus baeobatrachus (assembly GCF_048569485.1). NCBI lineage: Eukaryota > Metazoa > Chordata > Amphibia > Anura > Aromobatidae > Anomaloglossus > Anomaloglossus baeobatrachus. The sequence goes on along the minus strand of NC_134358.1, from coordinate 499,777,162 downwards.
TCATTGAATTCGGCAGACTGGGTTGAAATGATATACTGATCATGGAAGATATATCTGAGCAGAAATTGACTGTGCAATGTTTTAACAGTGTGTACCTAGGTGATTATAATCTCTTCCAGTTCGCAACTATTTCAGTATTATACGCACCAATGCAATATACTGCCTATAAAATTCAGTCCGAAATTCTGCAGCATGTCTGCAATATGTGAACATACCCCAAAGGGTATATCTGGGATGTTGAAAGAAAATATGCCTAAGCACTAACAGGCAGATGGTTGCCACCTGCTTGTTGTGCCCAGCATCATTCTTCCCCGACAAACACTACTCCTGCCAGCAATTCAGCTGCTTCTGCTGACGTCGCCTCAACAGAGAGGAGCCGTCTCATAAGTTCTGTTCTGTAGACAGGTGCCACTGCCAAAGTCATTCTGATTGATAGCTGGACTCCACAGTTAGGCAACTGGGAGTCAGCTGTCAATCAGAATGACGTCAGCTGTCCCACCTTGTCTACAGAGCAGAGCGGAAAAGAAGCCTCCGCTTTGTTGATGAAGCCATTGTATGACCAACAGGGATGGTCTTTGACCGCTCTGTGTCGGCAAAGAACAACGGCAGGCACAACAGGCAGAAAGGCTAAAAATTCCCACTGACACAAAATCTTGTAGAAAGTCTTCCCAGTAGAGTGGAAAATATTTTAGTCAACTCCATAATTGGGAAGTCATAAGTGCTCCTGTAGGTGGAATGTGCAAATAGTTTTGACTACATAATATATCCACAAATCCGAAAACAGTGGAGCATGGATGCTCAGCAATTTTTGGAAATTCAATTGTGACTAGTGAAAACCGTACCTTTTCATTCCCAGTGGAGTAAAATGGAGCACAGTTTTCCAAACCTGTATTTGGTAAAATGTATTGTCACGATTCCTATGTGCAGGGCATCTTGCACACAGGTGATGTTTTGCTGCGCCTTCCTTAACTACAGAGCCGGCATTGACTTGTTTCCTTTGTGTAGAGCATCTTGCATTTGGAGATGCTCTGCTGTGTTTCTTTGAGCACTAGCTGACAGGTTGTTTGACAGCACAAGATTCCATGCAGGTACTGGGAGATGCTTTTACTCAGATGTTCCATCTTCCTTGTAATTGTTCTGTTTCATTCCTGAGCATGCTATCCCAGAACCTAGCCAGTCGTACTCTCTGGTTCTGCAGTTGTGCTCTTAGCTTGTGTTTGTGCTTATGTTCTGATCTAAGTTTTCTGACCCCGGACCGTTGCTTGACTCCGCTCTGCCCACTACCTGATCTTGTCGTTACCTCCTGGCTTCTGACCTCGGACTGTTATCTGACCATGTCTCTGTCTGCTCTCTGAATCGAATACGTACTCTCTTGGAATTCTGATCCTCGGTCTGTGACTTGACTGTATTTCTGCTTACTCTCTGTGTCCTGTCATGTTACTCAGTTTCCTTACTCCGGCTTGTCTGACTACCCTTCCATTTATATTATTTGTAAGTAGTGACTAGCATCACATGCATATTACCAGACATTTATGGCATATTCTGTGCATGTCCCATACAGATCAGGTATGAGAATACTTCTTTAAGTATCTTACTACAATTGACTTTAGCTTATTGTAATCCTGCCTCCTTTATTTCCTGTATTTCTAACACTTGAATTTTGCAGGTACTTTGAGACGTACCTTTAAAGCACTTATATCTTCTATTGCATTTTTTGGAAATTCAAATCTCTTCTTATTTGCATGAACAAACAGTATTGTATAACCAGACAGGAACATTTTCTTTGTAATAAAATACTATTTTTTTTCTCTGTTAAGTGTCTGATTGCTCTCAAAACTATAAAAGCAATTTTAATCTGTTTTACTAGAACTTGAAAATTGCTAAGCCGAGACCAGTATTACAGACTCCGATAATATTTTACGGCTTAAAAATAGCTCTGTGTTCATCCCAATGTAAGAAAGACACTGTCTCCGAGTGTTAATATTACAATATAGGCTGCACAATTGAAGTATATTAGCTACTGCTTTACCATCAGCTTGTACAAAACTGCATTGTACCCTGTTGATCAAAACTACTCTTTGCACCGTCCATACATATCACCTGGCTCTGAACATCTGAATATTCGCCGGGAACTATGAATTATTCATGCTTAATCTATATTCCACATTATGACAAGCATCGGTGGTTCAAATTATACCTAGCTGAAAACTCCTGAAATTGGGGATCTTTCCTGGCAAATGTAAAATGGCATAAAAGTGTGTAACTGTTAAAATGCCTGGAATTTATTTGTACAATAAATATAGCTAAAGATCATTTCGGATATCACACGCGCAATTTATACCTCCCATAATGGGAAGTTACAATTGGAAGTCGACATTTCTCAAATAGAAAGAGCCTTTTCAAGCTCATTCATTTCCAATTTCTTTCACTTGCCCTTGTCAACTTCTTCCGGTAACTGCAGAAATGGAGGAAAGTTCCAAGATCAAGACATCCTTATCATGCAATTAAGAAACCGGAAAATTAGATGCTCATTGATAACCCTAGGTATCGTGACTTGATGCATCTCCAATGAAGATGTATTCAGCATACTGCATTATATACATGAAGCAGATAAATATTGATCATCCATTTTTTGTGCCCCTCGGTAGGACACGGTACTTTTGTGCCCCAGGCAATGTGTAAAATCACCGTCTCTCTTTGCATATATTACATATATATTTGCAGGACATCCCTACAATATTTTGTGTATATACCTATATACTGTCCCTTAGGGCAAATTTGGAAGAAAATTAATGAATAATAAGGAAAGGTTGAAGTATATATCTGCATCTGATTAGATATTTATTTATCATCGGTCTTGTGACGACCAACGTTGATCCATTTTAATCAGCACTTTCTTATTGCTAAAGTTGGGTGCACCACATATCTTAAAGACACCGACAGAACCCCAGAGTTTTTGGAGCAGAAAGTGATTCAGGAAAACGCAACCAGGGATTTTCCTGAAGAACCTTTTTTGTTTTTTTCTTGTTGGCAACTATTTTTTTATTAATTGTGTATATCCACAGCTGAGTGGCTTACAAATGGAAGCCATCTGAAGAATGGTCAGGACACGTCACAGCTTTGGAAGCCTGAAATGGTTAAAAGAAGGTATATGCAGTAAGATGGAAAATATGCACAACAAATAGTTTTGACAATGCTGTGCACATGGTCATTCTATTTGGCGGGTTCCAGGCAGAATCCATCTTTAACAGACATTGGGTGTACATACTATAAGAGTAAATAATGATAAGTGCTGATTTTTCCTTTACTTTTTTAATTACCTGAGCTGCCAAACCCGGATTGTTACTCAGAATTCCCTGAGAACTCTGGGCCCGGGGTTGGTGCTCGGGTACTTTTGAACCTGCGCGGAATCGGACTTCTACAAGGCACATAAATAACACTATTACACAGTCCCAGATTCCAAAAAAAATTAATTTTACGGGTCTCGGAAAAGGTCAGCAAAAGTTAAATCTTTTTTTTACAAATTTCAGAATTTTTTTCATCAAACATATAAAAAAAAATATGTTTGGTACCTGCGTACGCATACTGACTTGGTCAGGTTTGTCATACTGTATATTGAACATAGTAAATAAACCCCCCAAAAAACATTGTGAAATTGCACTTTTTTTTTGCAGTTTCCCTGCACTCGGATTTTTTTTATTTGTCTGTAAACTATATGGTAAAATGAATGGTGTAATTCAAAAGTACAACTCTTCCCACAAAAAAACCCCACCTCATATAACTATATTGACTGAAAAATAAAAAAAAAACTTAAAAAGGGGAGGAAAAAACAAAACTGGAAAAGGGTAAAGGGGTTAAGGCAGATTCATAATTTGTGGGTAGTGGACAATGTGGTTGCATCATACAATGCTGGAGGCACTAGTGTCACTATACTGTGTGTGTGGGGAGGCTGTGGGGTGAAATCACTGGGGGGTAGCATACAGTATGTGGGTCATTTTAGAAGGTATCATACGCTATAAGGGCCATGAAAGGGGTAGAGTAATAGGGAAGAACACTATGTAGCTTCAGTATTGGCATAATTAACACCTGCCACAATAAGTGATTTTAAATATTGAGAGGTGTGTCCTCACCTACTAAGTCAAATATTTTTTTCCAGGGGTGTATAGAAGTTGGGCCAATTAGGTCTTTTGCAATGGGGCCCGAAGATTTCTATGTACGCAAATGACTGCTGTATAAGGGTAACACAAAATATCACCTTGCAGATACAGTATCAGGATAACACATGGTGACTATCACGGAGTTTGTGGATATGGTACTTGTCACAATGTGAATGCAGGATAGTGAAGGACAAGGGGCTCCTATACTGTCCCCTTATGCTAGGTGACCCTAGACTATCCCTAACGTCAGGAATACCCCTGAAGGTGGATACGCCAGAGTTGTGTGCCTGAGTATTCTCCTGACCAGATCTAATCTGCTCTGCTTCTCCCACCCCAGGTGAGCAAGAGGCAGGAGTGTGACGGCATCACTTATTTAGACATACAGGGAAAAACCAAAACTCAGACACACTGCAAACTAACAGGAACAAACAGTAAGAAACTAAGGAGGAAAGAAAGAGAAGTAAGGCAGCAACAAAGGATGACAAGTGTTAACACCACAACTGCTTACAGCAATAATGCACAACAACCACCAGTAATTCTGGATCACACCACCAGACCAGTATAGATAAACTATAGCTGGCACTAATGGAAGTGTCCAACCAGGATATATAAGAGGGGAGTGAATGTGACTGGCTCTCCTACAGTATGTGACCAAAGGAGATTAAGAAATAGCCCAGCAGAGATTAAGTCTTGCCAGCCTGCCTATGAACTACAAGTCTGTGAGTCGACTTATGAGTCTCCCTGCACCAATCATTGACCTCAGAGAAGTTAGCAGCAGGCAGTGTTCAAGAATCTGTAGTTTGTACAGGTCCTGATGCCACCATGACAATCAGCAATGTTTGCAAAATCCACCTTGTGATATTACTAATTGTAATGTAGGAATAATATAGTTTGCATTAATTAAATAGCAGGATGTTCAGATGAACAAATGATAAGTTAATTCTCGGTGCCATATACTTTTAACCCCTTCACAACCAATGACTTACTGGTATGTCATCGGTCATGTTGCGATAATCACCACCGATTGCTGCGGGGAGCCTAAGGTTGCCATGGTAGCTCGGGGTCATGTGATGCTGGTGCCCCTGATGCTGCCATGACATACTTCCTGTAAGACCAGACAGAGCGCCAGCTCTCACAGGAATGCTGCATTTCTGCTGTTCAGAGCTGTGCAGCTCTGATCAACTGAAATGAACAAGTGATCAGACTGCTGATCTATAAAGTTCTATAAAATCTATAAATGTAAAAAAAGTTTTAAAAAATAAAAAAAGTTAAAAGTTAAAATTACCCCCTATTCACCTAATTGAAAATAAAAGGTAAAAAAAAATATACACATATTTGGTATTGCCGTGTTCACAAATGCCCGACCTATTAAAATATAAAATCAATTAATCTGATCGGTACACAGTGTGGCGAAAAAAAAATTTCAAACACCAAAATTATGTTTTTTGGTTGGCGCAAAAAAAATTTAAATGCAATATCAGGTGATCAAAATGTCACATTTGCACAAAAATGGTAAAATTAAAAATGTCAGCTCAAGATGCAAAAAATAAGTCATGATTGAGCCTCAGGTCCCGAGAAATGAGAACGCTAAGGTCCCCTTACATAAAAGTAAAAGTATACATGTTTGGTGTCTATGAACTCGTATCAATCTGAGGCATCACACTGATACATCAGTGTTACCATATATTAAACACGGTGAATAAAATATCTCAAAAACTGTGGTCCACTTGTACTTTTTTTGCAATTTCACCGCACTTGGATTTTTTTTCCCATTTTCAAGTACACTATACAGTAAAACTAATGGTTTCATTCAACAGTACAAATTGTCCTGCAAAAAATAAGCTCTCATATGTCAAGATTGACAAAAAAGTAAAAAAGTCACAGCTCTCGGAAAAGAGGAGCAGAAAACGAAAAATGGAAAATCGTCCGGTAGTGAAGGAGTTAATGTAGTGCACAGCATACCTCTCACATATTGTTAAAAAAATATATTAACAGATGTACAGTGGAACCTTGGATTACGAGCATAATTGGTTCTGGGAGTGTGCTCTTAAACCGAGTTACTCTTATATCAAAGCAATTTTTTCCATAGAAAATAATTAAAACGCAGACAATTCATTCCACAACCCAAAAACATTTACCGACAAACTTATTACAGTAATACAAAATAATTGACTGTATTCATATAAAATTATTACAGTACACTAATACAGAATACTGTACAGTAAAAAACATGTAAAATAAATTAATCTGCACAATAGGTTACAATAGAATTATTGGTGTGCGGGAGGTATAGTATAAGTAATGTGCTGTACTGGGTAGCCGAAAGAAAGTACAATACTGTATCCACAAATGTAAATTCATAGACTTGCTAATGCTATATAGTATATATTCATCCACAAGGAAAAGATCTATTCTCAAAAATATCTAATGTGGTCTCTGAGTGTACTAATCAAGAAACCCATACAAATCACTCAAAAGAACATTTCTTTTTCATGTAGTATATATTGTACCGTACAATGGTATACTGTATACAGTACATATGTACAGAAAGTTACCTCCAGAGCAGGTCACAGCATGGTGAAAGGACAGAACCGGAAGTGTGCACAGTGAGAATTTGCTCTTATTGCAAAGCATTGCTCTTAAACCAAGTTACAAATTTTTAAAAAGCTTTGCTTGTCCTGCAAAACGCTCTGAAACCAAGTTCCTATTAATCCAAGATTCCACTGTACTGTGCAAACAGCGCAGGTGCACTATGATAATGTCATTGTGCGCTGTGTGACTGTGTGACGCCCTGGGCAAGCCAGGGGTCACAGGTCATCACACCACCACACCCTACACCCCAGCTAGGCACATCTAAGCTAACCCAAAAATCCTTGCTGCCTTCCTCCAGGAGCTAGTGTCCACACCAGGGGGTGGGCCAGGCGGTTGGCTCCACCCACCGAGGAGTTCACAGCTCTGGGGGCGGGAAAACCAGGCAGTTGAAGCCAGACTAGGGTCTGAGGAAGAGATCAGCTAGGGACGTGAAGGAGTAAACAAGCTGATGAGTGTTAGAGTAAAGGAAGTGAAAGTAGAAAGAAGAGAAGTAGTAGTGGAGCTAAAGTGTAAAGCGACAGAAGTAAAGCCTGAAGTTAGTCCGGGTGTGTGCCCCGGGCTGAGAGACAGCAAGGTCAGCAGACGGCAGTGATTGTCTGGAGGAGTGACTGCTCGGAGGTTGCTGGAAGGACCGCGGACGGGTGGTGGCCCGGTGGTCTGGAGCAGTATACAAAGGACAGTCAGCACCAGGGCAGGGGCCTCTCGGACCCCGGCAAGGCTAGGAGTTGCCATAATTTGCCAAATCCGTCAGTGAAGGGGACGTCTGTCTCCAAACAACCAAGTCCCGATTGAAGGCAACAGTCCAACCATTAAGGAGGAACACCGCCACCGCCAGGGCACCAGTTTCTCAGGGCCAGCGCCTGCGGGCAAAGTAGGGCTCCTCCGGCCCATATCCAAGCCGGGGAGCGGGTTACCGGTGGGAACCCATCGCAACCATCATCAACATAGGTGCAGGACAGAGGGACCGTCACCGTCACCTACTGGGGAAAGCAAGTGCAGCCGTCCATGGGAACCGTCTTTCCAGCCGTGTGTTTTACCGAGAACTGTGTCATCGTCTCAGGCTGAGTGAGTACCACAGTGCCGCAAGGCACCGCGCTGCCCCCGCGTCCCTGCGCCCACCAAGCCCTGCATCTCCCACCTCATCACTGGGCCCCGGGATCACCAACCCCTACCCACGGAGGGGCAACACAACAACTAGCTGCTCACTACCATCATTCCCGGGATCCTCATACAGAGCAGCGGTGGTGCCAACAAATCACCACAACCGTGGGTGGCGTCACGGACAATAAACTATCCCAAATCCCAATCCCCTTTCACTCACGGGCGAGGAGCGCCACTAGAGTCCCCGGGATCCGGCCCATCGCTCGAGCCACCGAGCAGCAGCAGGCCGCAGCAGCCGCGGCAGCCGGACCCGAGCAGTGGGAGAGCGCGGCGTCCCCTCCTCCGCCCGCGACAACTGTATGTAGTGATGACTATATCTGTACTGCACAGATTGTGGGATTGCAGTGTAGAGATAGCATAGCCTGAGGTATTGCAGTGTAGGTATCACTATTTGGAAATCTATGCCCTTAATGTCTGCACTCTGCTCTTTATTCCATTTTCTAGCCTTTATTTTTAGCTATGTGTTAGCACAAATGAAATTGTATATTTACAGTAAGGAAAGCAGAGATGTAATTATGGCTTCCAATACAGTTTTTGTTATTTTAACTGCATCAATATAACAAAGGGAAAATATTAAGACACAATGGGACAGCTTATATACTATAAAATTAGTTGCAATAAGTATTTATAAAACAAATCTCTTTTAAGAATGAAATAACCTGCTCTAAAGAAGAAGTTTATGACTCAAAAGCCTGTGTTTGATTTCCCGGTGCTAAAACAGTAAACCTCTGTATTTCTGCAAAGCTTAAAATAATAATAATGTAGTGACATAGTTGCATAGGTTGAAAAAAGACCTAGGTCCATCTAGTTCAACCTTTCTCCACCAATTATACATTTTGTCCCCAAGTCACTTATAACCAACAATGTTGTGTGTACTGAGGAAATCATCCAGCCCTTTTTTAAAAGCTGTTATAGTATCTGCCATTGCTACCTCTTGTGGTAGGGCATTCCACAGTCTGACTGCTCTAACTGTAAAGAACCCTTTCCTATTTAGCTGTTGGAATCACTTTTCTTCCACTCGCAGGGAATGCCCCCTGGTCCTTAGTATTGCCTTTGGAACAAATACACATGAAACTAAACATGAAACTAAAAAGCCCCAATATGAAGCAGTTGTACATTTCTGAGATCTTGCCATAGAGACCCTCACGGTAAATTATTAGACCTTTTTGAAGGTGTATATTGAATTCCATAGGAGATTATTGTGGGCCTGCTCCATGAAGTGCAGTAGTCACCAGGCTTGGAGGGGCAGGAGGGGAGTTGTCCCCGTCATGATATAAAGATCATCAAGGTCATCCTGTGACCTTTCATTATAATTCTGTCCTCTGATGATAATGAGATTGTTGACGTGACAGCCCCAAAATGACCTCCGGATGTTTGGTCATGCTGAGAGAGACACATCTTCGAGACCATTTCACATGTTAGAAAATAGTATATTTGCATCACAGCAACATAACATAACACAAAAGTATCTAGAACTGAATTTCACATTTTTGTTACAAATTTTAGCTCAAAGATCTAGAACGATCAAATATTTAAAATTTCGAATTGCCTTTACAGGTTACACATGCCTTCCATCTATTTTTAAAGACTACAGTACAGTCAGGTTTTAGACTGTGTTTTTCCGACTCCACTCGCCGGGTCACTCACTACTCTTTTCTGCTGTGCTGAGCTATGTTCTGAAACACAGAGGATGACCTTAATCTAGATCAGGGCAGAAAGATATTGATGTTCTTTTTTCAAGGCACAAGGGAGACTTAGGCAAACCATCTTCTCACGCTCATTAGGCTGGACAGCTTTTCATGAAATACAATAAGTGGAGTCTTATGGTAAGTTTCATGAGTCAGCAAACTGCCCTGGTTGTCAAGGCAGAAATAGTATTTAGAGGATCTCCTGGGGGGCTTAAATCATCTTGGAACTGAGTTTTAACAATTCTTGTGAAGAGAGGTTTAGTAGACTATGAAAAGTATCAAGAAGTTTCTCCAGCTCCTATACCGTGTTAAATTGTGCATTGAAACTACAATTCAATTTCTCTGCTATAAACAACAATAACTAATAGTGGCATTATATATATATATATACACACATATAATATATATATATATATATTATTATATATATATATATATACACATATATAATATATATATATATATATATATATATATATATATATATATATATACACGTATCATAAATATATATATATATATATATATATGTACACACACTACTCAAATTCATGACGGGAACACTAAGATACCATTGTGCTGTTTAAGTGTCCCCTTTATTTTTTTGAGCAGTATATAAAGTGGGGAAAAAATGTGTTTAGTCGGCCACCAATTGTGTGAGTTCTCCCACTTAAAAAGATGAGAGAGGCCTGTAATTGATATCATAGGTGACCACAACTATGAGAGACAAAATGGGAAAACAAATCCAGAAAATCACTGTCTGATTTGGAAAGATTTTTTATACAAATTATAATGGAAAATAAGTATTTGGTCAATAACAAAAGTTCATCTCAGTATTTTGTTATATATCCTTTATGTTCCCCTGTACATATATTGTCTCTCCTGTGTGTTTGAGTGCAGTGTGTACATGTTTTCATTCTGCCTTGTCCGTGTCCTTTTTGTGGGGTTTTGTTATTGTGTTTCTGGCCCGTCTCTTGGGTGGGGGAGAGTAGGAGTAAGATCAGGGCTCGGACAGGCGTTAGGGTTACACTGGGGGCTTGGACCTGGCTACCATCAAGGCTACCTCTGAGATAACGGACAGCTAAGGGGCTCGAGTGTGAGGGCCAGCTAAGGGGCTCCTGTTCTGTCACCATATACCACGTGCCACAGAATGAGTTAATTGGGGATCTTTCAGTGCACTTGTTCTGACTTGTGACATTAGAGTTTGTAACTTTTGTTTCTATTTTTCTGAGCTCCTCTCAGCTGATTTATAACTTCCGACCTCAGAAAAGTTGAATTGAAAGGGTAAAAAGAGAAACTGTAAAAGCTAAAACAATGCAAAACATGTAATGAAATCCAATGGCAAAAATGACTTTGAGTCTGAATATGTTAAATCTCAGGTGATACCATAGGACCTAGTAACTTGAAATAAAATGCAAAATAACCCAACTTTTCCAATTTAATTCCCAAGAAATTGTTTGCACATTATGAAAAAATTATTGTGATCTCTGAATAAGTGTATAATGTGTGTAATGTGTGCAATGTTTCTGACTACCTTAAACGTCAATGCTCAACAAAGAGGAAAGTACCAGTGACAAAAATAAAAATATTTGTGCAAATATACTAGTGCTGCTTAGTACAATTTAGAAAGGGTGACAGGAAATAAAAATGTATATATCTATCTATCTATATATATATATATATATATATATATATATATATATATATATATATATTCATATCTATCAAGTTGCTAATTTTGGATTTTGTAGTTTACTGCAGCCTTTAGACACGATAAATAGGATTTTGAAATATCATGTTAACACAATATAGCAGAAAACACCTCATTTTATTCCAATTTTTACCCTTAGATTCTCTTAAGCTTTGTAAATATCTCAGCTTCAGGAGCAGAGTATCTGAAGAAATAGTGGACAGGAGTGAGGGGAAGGAGGGAGATGAAGCTGCATTCTTTTTCTCAGAGTGCATGTGAGGCTGATGCTGTGTGAATATTATTTTATTTGTTTTAGATAATATATATTTATTATGCAACTAATTGCATTTCCTTTTTTCCAATATTATAAGCACCAAGGTCACAAAACAGAAACATTACATACAATATGTCAATTTGAACCTTGAAACACTGAGGATATTGCAATAACAATATGATTTAGGGAAACAGCACATTACCATAAAGGCACTTATCTTTGTAAGTATCAATTAAGCAATCAGAAAACACTACAACTGGCTGGATAATGTACTTTTTAAAACATTTGAAGAGGTTTTTGTTTTCTTCATTTCTTCATTTTACTAATGTATCATGTGTGAAGGGAATTGAGAAGAGGAAAACTCGTCAGACATTCCTGTAAACCATTGTTTACTATAAAGAATAATATGAATTCAGTATCCTATGATTTTATACCATTACTTATGGAATTATTGCTTCATATTATAGCATATCACATTCAGTGGGAAATGCTGTTTGTGATCTAGATGAAGTATTATATGTGTGAGAACGCACATAACCTATGATGGCACTGCACTGTCACTCTACATTGGGCGAATGTCATGGCGTTAATGACAGAATTATGGCGCTATAGGCCCAGATGGTGGGAAAGTTCCCAGACTTCTATCAGGGGAACTTCAAAAGTTTATACTATCATGTACCTATGAGATGTGACCGTGAGAAAAGTATCTAAAACCACAATCAACTCTTAAAATTCTGTTTTAATTCATACTCTGAGCACAAGATGTTTGGTGCCCTCTAGCCCAAGGCTTGGGCGTTCAGGATAGAAACCTCGCCCATGACATGAAAGCACATTAGCTGAAAGATGGCTGGACTCACAGATTTTCTAATCATATTATAATTATGGGGACCTCCCAACCCTGCTCTTATAGATGATGTAAAGGGTGGGGGGAAGGATTGTGCAGTTGGAATTTTGAATCCTGATCCTTTTGCCCTAAAGGGAAGTAATCCGCTGCCAGAGGAGTTTGGCAGTGCCTTTCTACTCTTTCCTAGATGAGGAAAAAAATCTTTATCTATGGAGGAATTGGCAAATATAGATGTTTGTGAACAAACATTTAGAAAACAGCTATATCAAGTGTATGGCTAGCTTTACAGTGCTTATCTATCCATCTATCTATCTATCCATCCATCCATCCATCCATCCATCCATCTATCTATCTATCCATCCATTCTTTATGTATCTATCTATCTATCCATCCATCCATATATCCATCCATTCTTTATTTATCTATCTATCCATCCATCCATCTATCCATCATCCATCTATTTATCTATCTATCTATCTTTCTATCCATCCATCCATCCATCCATCCTTTATCTATTTATTTAGCTATCTATCTATCTATTTGACTGACTGTCTGTCTGTGTATCTATCTATCCTCCATTTATTCACATACATATACTTTAACACCTGAAATTAGCTAATATCATTAAAGGTTAATTTGTCACCAGGTTTTCGCTACCTCATCTGAGAGCAGGATAATGACGGGTAAGAAACCCTGATTCCAATGATGTATCACTTAATTTACTTTATGAAACAGTTATGACACAATCAGAGTTCTTAGATGTAGCATGTAGCAGAGCTCAGAAAGCTAACACCGCCCACCCCAGGCTCTTTGTGTACATTGTGTATTGACAGAGCTGCTTGTCAAAGAAGGGGTATGGTTGGTCTAGCACCACCTGATCATTGATAATCTTCTGGTGATAAGATCTTTATTGTGTGGAAACAAGGGCATGTAGCCTTTTAAGTGACACATTGCTGAATTCAGTGTTTTAACCCTTTAAGCATCCCGTTCTCAGATTACATGGCAAAACCTGCTGACAGGTTTCCTTTAAGCCACTTCCCTTTGGCTATGCTGCTGTTTGTAAAGGCAATAGTGCTTTAGGTAGCTATCCATTTTGCCTGACTTTCATAAAAAGAGAAAGAAAAGTTAAACATTCCACTTGTCCCTAACATATATACAGTGCTGGCCAAAAGTATTGGCACCCCTGCAATTCTGTCAGATAATACTCAGTTTCTTCTTGAAAATGATTGCAATCACAAATTCTTTGGTATTATTATCTTCATTTAATTTGTCTTCAATGAAAAAAAATAAATACATTTGTCATAAAGCCAAATTGGATATAATTCCACACCAAACATAGAAAAGGGGGTGGACAAAAGTATTGGCACTGTTTAAAAAATCACGTGATGCTTCTCTAATTTGTGTAATAATAGCACCTGTAACTTACCTGTGGCACCTAACAGGTGTTGGCAATAACTAAATCACACTTGCAGCCAGTTGACATGGATTAAAGTTGACTCAACCTCTGTCCTGTGTCTTTGTTTGTACCACATTGAGCATGGAGAAAAGAAAGAAGACCAAAGAACTGTCTGAGGACTTGAGAATCCAAATTGTGAGGAAGCATGAGCAATCTCAAGGCTACAAGTCCATCTCCAAAGACCTGAAAGTTCCTGTGTCTACGGTGCGCAGTGTCATCAAGAAGTGTAAAGCCCATGGCACTGTGGCTAACCTCCCTAGATGTGGAAGGAAAAGAAAAATTGACGAGAGATTTCAACGCAAGATTGTGTGGATGGTGGATAAAGAACCTCGACTAACATCCAAACAAGTTCAAGCTGCCCTGCAGTCCGAGGGTACAACAGTGTCGACCTGTACTATCCGTCGGCGTCTGAATGAAAAGGGACTGTATGGTAGGATACCCAGGAAGACCCCACTTTTTACCCCGAGACATAAAAAAGCCAGGCTGGAGTTTGCCAAAACTTACCTGAGAAAACCTAAAACGTTTTGGAAGAATGTTCTCTGGTCAGATGAGACAAAAGTGATCTTTTTGGGAAAAGCCATCAACATAGAGTTTACAGGAAAAAAAATAAGAGGCATTCAAAGAAAAGAACACGGTCCCTACAGTCAAACATGGCGGAGGTTCCCTGATGTTTTGGGGTTGCTTTGCTGCCTCTGGCACTGGACTGCTTGACCGTGTGCATGGCATTATGAAGTCTGAACACTACCAACAAATTTTGCAGCATAATGTAGGGCCCAGTGTGAGAAAGCTGGGTCTTCCTCAGAGGTCATGGGTCTTCCAGCAGGACAATGACCCAAAACACACTTCAAAAAGCACTAGAAAATGGTGTGATAGAAAGCACTGGAGACTACTAAAGTGGCCAGCAATGAGTCCAGACCTGAATCCCATAGAACACCTGTGGAGAGATCTCAAAATGGCAGTTTGGAGAAGGCACCCTTCAAATCTCAGGGACCTGGAGCAGTTTGCCAAAGAACAATGGTCTAAAATTCCAGCAGAGCATTGTAAGAAACTCATTGATGGTTACCGGAAGCGGTTGTTCGCAGTTATTTTGGCTAAAGGTTGTGCAACCAAGTATTAGGCTAAGGGTGCCAATACTTTTGTCTGTCTCATTTTTGGAGTTTTGTGTGAAATGATCAATGATTTGATTCTTGTTTCATTCTCTTTTGTGTTTTTTCATTGCAAGCAAAATAAATGAAGATAATAATACCAAAGAATTTGTGATTGCAATCATTTTCAAGAAGAAACTGAGTATTAACTGACAGAATTGCAGGGGTGCCAATACTTTTGGCCAGCACTGTATAACCTTCTCCCAGTTATTGCATAACTATAATTGTGCTCTGTATGTGGCCCTCGATGAACATATAGCCCAATGCAGCATAATATAGGGCAGTGATATCGTAAAGCCAACTGCGCAGCGTATTTTATAAGTCACAGAAAAAAAAAATTGTCCTGCTATAGGAAAGGAATAATCTGTTCAGTATAAGTGAATAATGGGGGTAATGTTTTTCCCTTTATTATGTCAAGCCTTATAAATATGTCTATATATGCCAGTCCTTTTTACTTTAGCTGTTGAAGAACGTCCTGATATACGACCCAGCGTCCACCATCCAATACCGATCTGTCACTCTATAAGCATTGTTATATCTTTGGGGCATAAATAATAATGGCAGGCTATTCTGCTAACTAGATAAATGGAAAGATATGGCCAGTTAAATACCTATATTCTGAATAGATATTGTGCATAACAGTTTTAAGAATTTTTACAAAAATGTACAAATAAGCAAATCATTTTTCTTATCATTCAACTAGAACGCTGCCTGTTTCAAGGTTATACATTTCTCGTAGCATTATTAGTATAGTTTTATTCATCACTTTTATACGTCTCTATGATTGAAAATACTTAAAGGGAATCTGTCACCAGGTTTTTGACACCTAATCTGAGAGCAGCAGAACACAGGGGCACAGATCCTGATTCCAGCGATGTGTCACTTACTGGGCTGCTTAGTGTAGCTTTGATAAAAACGCTGCTTAATCAGCAGTAGATTAATATTACAGGACTACTTGGCGTGGTATCAGGTAGTCCAGCATATTTATGAGCTCTGTATAACTACTAAATCTGCAGCAGAGAAAACATTGATTTTATAAAAATGACAGCAAACAGCTCAGTAAGTGACACATTGCTGGATTCAGGGTCTCTGTATCTACATTATGCTGCTTTCAGATGGGGGAACAAAAACCTGGTGACAGATTTCCTTTAATGAATGAAGTAAAGGCAGAGCTGTTTTTTCCCTGCACAGTGGTGCCATTAATATCCACTGTTCAGGGAACTACAGCGCTGCCCTATTCATCTGGTGAAGAGGAAATTTAGAAGGGGAGTCAGCTTTAGGCCTAAAGGCCGCTTTACACGCTGCGATATCGTGACCGATATCGCTAGCATGCGTACACGCCCCCATCGGTTGTGCGACACAGGCAAATCGCTGCCCGTGGCGCACAACATAGCACGGACCCATCACACGGACTTACCTGCCTAGTGACGTCGCTGTGACCGGCGAACCGCCTCCTTTCTAAGGGGGCGGTTCGTTTAATGTCACAGCGACGTCACAGCAGCGTCACTGAACCGCCGCCCAATAGAAAAGGAGGGGCGGAGATGAGCGGGACGAACATCCCGCCCACCTTCTTTCTTCCTCATTGCCGGTGGACGCAGGTAAGCTGAGGTTACTCGTTCCTGCGGTGTCACACATAGCGATGTGTGCTGCCGCAGGAGCGATGAACTACATCGTACACGCAGCAGCAGCGATATTCGAGAATAGGGGGGTATGTCACCAATGAGCGATTTTGAACGTTTTTGCGAAGAGTCAAAATCACTCATAGGTGTCACACACAACAACATCGCTAAAGCG
Source organism: Anomaloglossus baeobatrachus (assembly GCF_048569485.1). Classification (NCBI taxonomy): domain Eukaryota; kingdom Metazoa; phylum Chordata; class Amphibia; order Anura; family Aromobatidae; genus Anomaloglossus; species Anomaloglossus baeobatrachus. The sequence goes on along the minus strand of NC_134358.1, from coordinate 499,760,361 downwards.
GCCGGATGTGCGTCATAAATTTCGTGACCCCAACGAGATCGCTTGAGCGATGTCGCAGCGTGTAAAGCGTCCTTTAGACACACGGCATGAAAATCGAACCGACAGGAATGCGATAAAACATCACATTCCACTCGGACCATTATTAGCCTATGTGTCAGAACCCATGAGCGATTATTTTCTCAACACTAATCGGACTGAGAAAACAATCGCAGAATGCTGCGGGTGCAATGCGAGTCTTGTTTTTCTCGCACCCATTCAAGTCTATGGGGCGAGAGAAAAATCACACTGCACTCGCATTACACCGGTGTACCACGAGTGCAGGGCAAGAATCGCCATAGCCAGCTACGGAGGAGAGAGGGAGATAAATCCCTCTCTCCCCTCCTCAGCATTGGCCCTCCCCCCACAGCTGAGGTTCGATTGCATGATCGGACCTCAGTCGCAGTGACACTCGTATGACACTTGGCTCCTACTATGCTGCCAGCGTGAACCGAGTGTCATGCGAGGATTGCAGTAGTCCCTGTGTGGTCCTGGCCTTAAGTCAGTGCTGTATCCCCTTCATTCTTAAGCTGGGTTTACACACTGCAACATCTCAAACGACATCGCTGTAACGTCACCGGTTTTGTGACGCAATAGCGATGTTGTTTGCGATGTTGCAGTGTGTGAAACACATCAGCGACCTGGCCCCTGTTGTGAAGTTGCTGATCGCTACAAATCGTTCAGGACCATTCCTAGGTCCTTTGTTTCCCGCTGTGCAGCATGAAGTTTCAGTGTGTGAAAGACTTTGCAGCGACTTTGTTAGCAACTTCCCTTTCAAAAAGCTGCTTATCAACGCCCCCAACAACCAGCTAGGTCGCTCTGCAGGTCCGGATCGCTGTTGAGTTGTTGGCCAGGTTTGCCTGTTTGACAGCTCACCAGCGACTCACCAGAGACTTAGGGAGGTCGCTGTTACGTCACAAAACCGGTGACGTTACAGCGATGTCCTTTGCGATGTTGCAGTGTGTAAACCCAGCTTTAGGATCAGAAGTGCTTCTAGAGGTTAAATCCTCACAGATCATAAATAGAGGTGAGTGAACCCGATCTGTAAAGTGGAAATGCTTGGAATTCCCATGGAAATGCTCTGGGGTTCAGGATACAGGGTCGAGGTCAGGTGGAATCTTGGTCCCAAACTGAACTTTATCTAAAGTCCGGATAAACCTAAAAAACCTGAACTTTTTCGGATCCACTCACCTAAAGTGATGGTATATCCTGGTCATTGGTCATTACTTTATATGATGAAAAAAATGATTTATTCATTTCACTAACTTATCTAGAGCCAATAATTTCACAGCTCTTTGACATCGATATCACTGTCACCATTGGGGTTCATTCTAAATTCTCTATCCGAATGGGGATAGAGGGGAATGAGGAATGGGGAAAACATACAAACTCATTTTTAGATGTTGCCCTTGGTGGGATTTGAATGCAGGACCCCAGTGCTACAAACCAACAGTGCTAACCACTGAACTGATGCGCTGCCCATTATATGCACAAAGGTGCTATGCTCACACTGGTAATGGCTGTAGAATAGGCAACCATAATGTCATTATTATTATAAGATATTATAAAAACACAAAGTTTAAAAATGCCATGAGGTCATTATCATAAAAACCTGGGCAGGTAGATCTATGGTGTAAACATTTAATGACTTGATTAGATTTGCATTGTCAATTTGACCATGTCTCCCTAAGGCCCCGTTACACGCAACGACGTATCTAACGATATATCGCCGGGGTCACGGATTCCGTGACGCACATCCGGCATCGTTAGCGACGTCATTGCGTGTGACACCAACGAGCATCCGTTAGCGATGGAAAATACCAAATCGTCCATCGTTGACATGTTGTTCATTTTCAAAAAATCGTTGATTGTTGAGGACACAAGTTGTTCGTCGTTCCCGAGGCAGCACACATCGCTACGTGTGACACCTCGTGAACGACGAACTATAGCTTACCTGCGGCCGCCGGCAATGAGTAAGGAAGAAGGTGGGATGTTACGGCCGCTCATCTCCGCCCCCCCACTTCTATTGGGCGGCCGCTTAGTGACGCTGCTGTGACGCTGCACGAACCGCCCCCTTAGAAAGGAGGAAGTTCACCGGCCACAGCGACATCGCTAGGCAGGTAAGTCCGTGTGATGTCTCCAAACGATATTGTGCGCCACGGGCAGCGATTTGCCTGTGACGTACAAACGACGGGGGCGGGTATGCTCGCTAGCGATATCGCTGCGTGTAAAGCCCCCTTTAGGTCCATTGTTTGGAAATCACAGCTATGTGTAGTTTCTATAAATGACATAATAATGGTAATACCACATTGTTAGGGCTTGGTTCCACTTGCGTTTTGCAGGTGTGAGTGCAATCTGATAAAATCTCGGTCTGCACTCACACCAGTGCAAAACTATGGGACAGTATCCATCTGTGATTAACTTCTCATGCTATAGCGGCCTGAGAAATGATTCACAGCATGCTGCATTTAGCAGCGAGTCTTTGCTCACACACATCCATACAAGTCTATAGGAGAGTGTGAAACATCGTACTGCACTCGCATGTCATCCGACTGTAGTGTGATATGCACAGAGACAAGCAGTGGAGAAAATGGAGAGAACAGTGCTCCCTCTTCTCCGCAGCTGTGATCCGATCGCAAGATCAAATCACTGTCGCATGATCCTTGGCTCACGCTCGCAGCAGAGTGTCATTAGCATATTGCATATATGGAAGTGGAACTGAGGCCTTATCCACACTCTTGTGGATTCATTCTCCTCCATTCCTGACCTTGGAATGAGGATGCCATAATGTAGGACTCTACACATATATGAATGGGTATTTGGTTGCCTCCAGTCTTCACTCATATGCAAACTTGAGCAATGAAGGAAAAACAAATTAGATCAAAAATATTTTCAAAAAAGAGCAAATCTGAACTTCTCACAATCATAAAGACTAAAGCCAGCTTTACACCTTACAATTAGGTGTGCGATCTCGTATGCTATGTGACACGCCCAGGTCGCATATGCGATTGAATGAGATTGCACGTAGGTCGTTCATTTGCTGTCACACGTGCGTTAGTAGTCTATGTTAAATTGATCAATTTTGTGTGCGATCCTTTAGATCATGTGTTCTGTGACGTATGCATTGGGCACCCTTTTTTTTTTATTTATTTACTTGCCAAGCGTGTGTAATGTGTAGAGATGCGTTTTTACTATGTCATCTGCCATTCAGCTCTGCTACATGGCCGCTGACAGCAGACACAGACAGCCATGTAGCAGCGGTGAATGGCAGATGACAGCAGACACAGACAGAGCCGCACTGTCAGAATGAACGCGGGTGAACCTCACCCGACTTCATGGTCATGCTGCAGCTCTGTGTCACGTCCCGATTAGCGGTCACCAGTGAAGGGCTCACCGGTGACCGCTAAACTCCTGAGTGACTGAATTGAGCAGCCCTCTCTCATATACTCACCGATCCCCGATCCCCGGCGCTGCACGGCATTCACACTGCTCCGGCGGCTTTTACTATTTTGAAAAAGCCGGCCGCCCATTAAACAATCTCGTATTCCCTGCTTTCCCCACCCACCAGCGCCTATGATTGGTTACAGTGAGACACGCCCCCACGCTGAGTGACAGGTGTCACACTGCACCCAATCACAGCAGCCGGTGGGCGTGTCTATACTGTGTAGTGAAATAAATAATTAAATAATTAAAAAAAACGGCGTGCGGTCCCCCGCAATTTTAAAACCAGCCAGATAAAGCCATTCGACTGAAGGCTGGTATTCTCAGGATGGGGAGCTCCACGTTATGGGGAGCCCCCCAGCCTAACAATATCAGCCAGCAGCCGCCCAGAATTGCCGCATACATTATATGCGATAGTTCTGGGACTGTACCCGGCTCTTCCCGATTTGCCCTGGTGCGTTGGCAAATCGGGGTAATAAGGAGTTAATGGCAGCCCATAGCTGCCACTAAATCCTAGATTAATCATGTCAGGCGTCTATGAGACACCTTCCATGATTAATCTGTAAATTACAGTAAATAAACACACACACACGAAAAAATCCTTTATTAGAAATAAAAAACACACACATATACCCTGGTTAACCACTTTAATCAGCCCCAAAAAGCCCTCCATGTCCGGCGTACTCCAGGATGCTCCAGCGTCGCTTCCAGCTCTGCTGCATGGAGGTGACCGGAGCAGCAGAAGACACATCCGCTCCTGTCACCTCCACGCAGCAACTGAAGACAGCCGCGCGATCAGCTGATCTGTCACTGAGGTTACCCGCGGCCACCGCTGTATCCACCGCTGGATCCAGTGACAGCTGGTAACCTCAGTGACAGCTCAGCCGCTCGCGCGGCTGTCTTCATCAGCTGCGTGGAGGTGACCGGAGCGGCTGTGTCTGCTGCAGCTCCGGTCACCTCCATGCAGCAGAGCTGGATGCGACGCTGGACCATCCTGGATGACGCCGGACATGGAGGGCTTTTTGTGGCTGATTAAAGTGGTGAACCAGGGTATATGTGTGTGTTTTTTATTTCTAATAAAGGATTTTTTCGGGCGTGTGTGTTTATTTACTTTAATTTACAGATTAATCATGGAGGGTGTCTCATAGACGCCTGACATGATTAATCTAGGACTTATTGGCAGCTATGGGCTGCCAATAACTCCTTATTACCCCGATTTGCCAACGCACCAGGGCAAATCGGGAAGAGCCGGGTACAGTCCCAGAACTGTCGCATCTAATGTATGCGGAAATTCTGGGCGGCTGCTGACTGATATTGTTAAGCTGGGGGGCTCCCCATAACGTGGAGCTCCTCATCCTGAGAATACCAGCCTTCAGCCGTATGGCTTTATCTGGCTGGTTTTAAAATTGGGGGGACCGCACGCCGTTTTTTTTAATTATTTAATTATTTATTTCACTGCACAGTATAGACACGCCCACCGGCTGCTGTGATTGGGTGCAGTGTGACACCTGTCACTCAGCGTGGGGGCGTGTCTCACTGTAACCAATCATAGGCGCCGGTGGGCGGGGAAAGCAGGGAATACGAGATTGTTTAATGGGCGGCCGGCTTTTTCAAAATAGTAAAAGCCGCCGGAGCAGTGTGAATGCCGTACAGAGCCGGGGATCGGGGATCGGTGAGTATATGAGAAAGGGGGATAGACTGACATGGACAGAGAGTGAGGGACAGAGATAGTGACCGACTGACAGAGATTAGTGAATGACAGACATTGTAAGGCGCTTCAGAACGCAGCTTTTCAGCTGCGCTCTGAAGCAGACCTTTTTTAAGCTGCGGTGCAGAGCGCACACCTGCGCACATAGCATCAGACACCAAAATCGTATGAGGGATGTCATACGTTACAATTGACAAGGTTCATACAACAAAACGTCCAATGTATGAGGAATAAACGACGTGTATGCGATCACCGTATTTTCGTTCAATCTTGATCGCATATAGGTGTCACACGCAAATACGTCACGAACGATGCCGGATGTGCGTCACTTACAACTTGACCCCGACGACGGATTGAAAGATTTATTGAAGCGTGTAAAGCAGGCATAAGGCTATGTTCGCACGTTGCGGTTTTTTCCGCGTTTCTGCAGCGTTTTTAGCAGCAGCGTTTTTGCGGTAAAACGTATGCGTTTTTGATTGCCAGCAAAGTCTATGGGAAAAGCAGAAATCCTGTCTGCACTTTGCTTTTTTTTCTGCAGCGTTTAATTTGCATATTTGTGGTCAAAGACCATGCTGAAAAAGAAGCAGCATGTCAGTTGTTTTTGCCATTTCTGCAGCGTTTCCTTAACATTGGAGTCAATGAGAAATGGCAAAATGCAACCAAAATCACAATTCCTGCGTTTTTCATGCTTTTTACCTGCTTTTCCACTGCGTTTTTGGCTCCAAAAACGCATGCTTTTCTGGATAAAAATTAATGGGTTCTAATGTTCCTTTACACACACACAATAACCGAAAATTTAAATGTTAAAAAATTATAAACTTCACCTATTTTTCTGATAAAATGTGCATAACCACTATTTTTTCATTAAAATTGATAATTTCCCATATAGTTTTATTAAAAGTTAACTTTATACTTTTTTTCTCTTTTTTCATTCTTTTTGACTAATTCAACTTTATTTCTCAGTGTCTTGATCTAAGAAACGCATCTGCAGAAACGCAGGTGAAAACGCAGGTAAAAAGCGCTGAAAACGCACTAAAAACGCGGTAAAAACGCATGCGTTTTTAGCACTAAAAAATGGTCAAAAGCCATTTGGTCAAAAACCAAGGGAAGGAAAACGTGCAGAATAAACTGCAGGTACTCCGACGCAACGTGCCCACATAGCCTAAAAGTAGATAAAAAGTTAGTTGTGAAAAGATTGAAGTAGAAGATACTGAGATCCTCGGTGTTTACTTAAATCAAACATTAAGAGAGAATGAAATATTTAGTCCTTACAGTAAGAACCTGTCAATACTCAGCATCTAATTCTCCTTCTCAGTCTAGAAATTCATCAATATAGAAATAAAAGTGCAATCCAGCCACAGGTCATCAGTCAACTATCGAGCCAACCTGAGATAACCTTTTATTCCCCAAAGTTCTCCTGATCAATTCCGTTTTCACAGAATATTTAGACTGTGTTAAGTGGTCAAAGCCCAACTAATCTTCCATTGGCAAAATGTAAAGGTGACCGAGAAAGCGTCTAATTTTGGAATATTCCTGTATGCGTGCGATAACTTGTCTCCAGGCAGGAGATTTATTAAACTGCATTTGTAATCAGAAAATAACCTATTGGAAAAATAGTTTTTTTTATGTTGTAAACATATTAATTCAGAATTTCTGGTTATATTTATTTTCCAGAATTTTCAATGTTGTGTTCTGCATTTTAAAAAAAAGGTGCAATCTGTATACTGATCCTCACAATATGATGGTAAATCTTTACAATATATGCATAAACTGGAAGCTAAAAAGCACACGCACACACACACACACACACACACCAACCAGTGCAGAAGCAAGACACTGCACAGAAAGGAGGAGAAGGTGAGCTGATGTATATATATACACCGCTATATATTACAGTCATGGCCGAAAGTGTTGGCAGACTTGTGAGCCCTCGCGAGCAGGGTCCTCTCTCCTCCTGTACCAGTCTGTGCCTTGTATTGTTCATGATTATTGTACTTGATTTTATGTATACCCTTTTCAGATGTAAAGCATGGCGCTATAATAATAATAATAATAATAATAAATGTTCCAGAAAATGAAATATTTCTCCCAGAAAATTATTGCTATTAAACATACACTGCTATAGAATAAAAAAATCGCAATTTAACCCCTTCACGACATACATATACTTCATTGGATGTGTATAGCCCTTTAATGCTGGTGGCATTATTCCTTGCACATGTAGGTTGATCTGATCAGCTCTGCAACATGTGCAGCTAACAGATCTACCCGCGCCTGTTAACCACTCTCCGGCGGGAATTATGCCATTCCCCACCACTATCAAGGCTCCCATGACATGATCACGAGGCACCAATGGGTTGTCATCAGCCTGGCGTCAGCTGATGACCCCTGTATCTATCATGATGACGTGTTTCCTGTGAATGTTGGCAGAACGCCGGCACTCACAGGACAGCAGCATTTCTGCTGTATGGAGCGGTGCTGAAGGATTGTTCTGTACAGCTGATCAAAACATCATATCTACCTAAAAATGACAAAACATCAGCTCATGACTCAAAAAATAAGCCATCATTGAGCCCCAGATCCGAAAAAATGAGATTGCTATGGGCAGCGTCGGACTGGCTACCGGAGGAACTGCAGTAATACCAGTCCCGGCCGCGGTTACCTACACTGAACTCCGGAGCTCTCAGCTGAGCTCCGGAGTGCAACCCGGCCTGTTCGCAGCTAAATGCAGGTTACCGCAGCCAGGACTGGTATTATGGACTGAACTGTGATAGCCGGGGAATCAGTCGGCGCTCACAGTTCAGTCCTGCAAACCCGTGGCTCAGTCCAGGCTATACTCCGGAGCTCAGGTGAGAGTTCCGGAGTTCAGTGCAGGTAACCGCAGCCAGGACTGGTATTACTACAGTTCCTCCGGTAGCCAGTCCGACGCTGGCTATGGGTCTTGAAAAATGATGACAAAAGCGCAATTCATTCTTTGACAAACTTCAGATTTTTGTTCACCACTGATATAAAAGCTAAACTCTACATATTAGGTATCTATGAACTCGTACTGACTCGAGGAATCATAATGCCAGCTCAGTTTTACCATATACTGAACATGGTAAACAAAAAACCTCTAAAAACCACTGTGAAATTGAACTTTTGTTTTGCAATTTTACCCCACTTTCACCATTTTGCAGTAAAAATGGGGCAAAATGAATGATGTCCAAAAGTATAATTTGTCCCGCAAAAAAACAAGGGCTCATATGGCTATATTGATGGAAAAATAAAAAAAGTTATGGCTCTGGGAAAAAGTGGAGGAAAAAAACGAAAATGTAAAATTTCCCTGGGGTGAAGGGGTTAAAGATAAAAAAAAAGTGAGTGGAAAAAATTATTATATAATTTATGGTTACAATAAATATGTGTCACTATCTGGTTTTAATTAGTAAAAATATATACGGTAAGTAACATAGTTTAGGTTCAAAAGCAGTGAGTTATTGGCCTACAATAGAAGAAAAATGGACACAAAGAAAATGATTGGCCAAGCAATAATGATCGAGTGTAATATGTAAACACTAACGTCTTAACTACAAAACTACTACAATTCTCTCCGCCATGATGAAATAACACTATTTTTTATCATTACATTACAGTAAATACTCATCTATGGGAGTTTGATAGATGGAAGTATAGAAGTAATTGTTATTGGCTTGTTATGTTAGCGAAAAGTGGGGAAATTACTGTGGATTACTTAGAACCCATTGCCTTAAAGGTTTACTGAACAACAGAGCACCTGGAAATAAAACTTATTGACAGCCACGCAGATAGCAATCCTGATAAGCTGTATATACTGTATGACAGCTAATGCATCTAAGTGTGTTAAGTGCACAATTTTCTGAAAGAATAGTTTTTATAACAATGCAGTATGATGTTATCTCATTATAATATCGGAAATTGTAAAGATTGCAGTATGTTACATAAAATAAGGCAAAGTGGTCATATAGGGTTCATGTTAGGCTATAACAGAGATGACCAAGTAACTGCCTTTTGGGACTTTTAATAGCAAAAAAAAATTAGCCTATCCTTAGTTGACTTAAGTGGGCTTTACACGCTACGATATTTCTAGCAATTGCTAGCGATATCGTACGCAAAAGCACCCGCCCCCGTCGTGCATGCGATATTGTGTGATCGCTGCCACAGCGAACATTATCGCTACGGCAGCGTCACACGCACTTACCTGGTCAGCGTCGTCGCTATGACTGCCGAACAATCCCTCCCTCAAGGGGGAGGTGCGTTCGGCGTCACCGCGATGTCACCACGACGTCACTAAGCGGCCGGCCAATCAAAGCGGAGGGGCGGAGATGAGCGGGACGAACATCCCGCCCACCTCCTTCCTTCCTCATTGCGAGCTGGACGCAGGTAAGGAGATGTTCCTCGCTCCTGCGGTGTCACACACAGCGATGTGTGCTGCCGCAGGAACGAGGAACAACTACTATAAACAACCATTAACAATTTTTGGTTTTAGGACGACCTCTCCATGGTGAACGATTTTCACCACTTTGGAGGACGTTTAAGGTTGCTAGTAAGTGTTACACGCTGCAATACCGTTAATGACGCCGGATGTTCGTCACTAACGACGTGACCCCGACGATAAAACATTAACGATATCGTAGCGTGTAAAGCCCCCTTTAGGGTGCACGATCAGTATTTGCAGCGGTTTGGATGCAGCATACGTCAGCTGCATCCAAACCGCTGTGTTGTACAGTACAAGCACAGTGGATGGGATTTCTAGAAATCCCGTGTCTACTATGCTTCCTTTTTCTGCAGCAAACACTGACCTGCGGTGCGTCTTTCTAGACCGCAGCATGTCAATTGTTTGACATGGAACCCTGATTGTGGATACAAGCAGCTGCGGTCTCCTGCGTTCTCCTGTTGAGGAGACGCGCGGCCCCCCCGGTCAGGACTCACTCCGTTCTGAACGCAGCGAGTCCTGATCGTGGGGACATACCCTTAAAGACAGCCTGTCATCAGGATTATGCACATTAAAATTAAGATTCGGCCATAATAGTGCTTTTATACTGATGAAATAGATCACTTCAGTGAATAAATCTGCACCCTGGTTCTTATTTAATCATCATTAGAAGTTTGCCTTTCCTAAACTTTCAGGGCAATGGGGTAGGATTGTGGGCAGGACTGTGGTAGGGTCTTCGGCCCTGCCCCAACCCCTCTGCTGGCTTTGGTGTCTGTATCTTCCTACTGTTTTAAACATTCTGCCGGCACCACCCTATCCGCGAGCTGCGTTTATGCAAATTGATCTTCTGGCAATCTTCAGGAAAATGTTGCAAATGGCGACATGGTGCTGGATAGAAGGTATATTTCTCCCAGCAATTGCCTTTCACACTGATGAGCAGCAGGGAACGAGGTTGAACCTGACCTGGACTTTCTCTGCTAGTCCGGGTTTTTGGAGTGATGCCATAGGTGCACAGCTGCAGGATCAGCACAGCATAAATAGGCAGCCAGAACTTCTCAAAGTTTGGGTGGTTGGGCTTGAAAGCTCAAGAAGTCTTTGTGAAAAACCCATAATTGAATGTCTGGGATTTTCTGGCATGTCCAGGACTTTTGTTAAGTGGTTTGTCAAGCTGGACTTTTCCTTTGTATCCTTGTCTGAAGTAAGACTGTGCTTTAGGGCTCTTTTCCACTTGCGTACCGCTTCCAATGAGAGAGCATCAGAAGCGATATGCTAATGAACCTCTGTTGTGTGTGTCAGCCGAGGGTCATGAGACTGTGATGCTTTCTTGTGATTATATCAAAGCCTCGGAGAAGAGGGACGGAGCACTTTCTCCCATTTCTACCACTGTCTGTCTCTATGTCGCATAACATGCGAGTGCAGGGCAATGTTTCAGATGCTCCCACAGGCTTGTATTGGGGTGCGTGAGCCGAGACTCGATGCAAAACACAGCATGCTGCGAATACACCGAGAGCACGGTTCATGTCGAGAAATAACAGGAAAGAGGAAACTGCTTCATTGATTAACACTGGTGTGAGTGCAATCTGATGTTTTATCGGATCGCACTCACACATGAAAATCGCAGGTGGAAAAGAGCCCTTATCTTTGTTATCAGTGTGAATAAAACACTGACTTTTTAGACTGCAGACCTGTGTGTGCCTCTTTACTATGTCTTTGCCATTGCCTGTCAGAGCTGATTCTCTAGAATGCACCGAATTAGATCTTGACTGAAGCATAAACCAAGATCTCAATCTGTGCATGCGCCAACCACTGGCACCATTTTACTGAACAAGACCCGAAAGACAATCTGAACATGTACCTCCACCTTCACTGATGCCGTTAAACAGATCATTTGGTGCAAGTGCCGTGCGTGAAAAGTGCGCATGAGATTTACCACAAAAAGTAGAGACACCAGAAGCAGCAGAGGGGTCGGGGCAGAGCAGAAGACCCCACAGTCCTGCTCCACAGTCCTGCCTTAATTCACTAAAGGTTTGGGAGGCAAACTTCTAATGATGGTTAAACAAGAACCATGATGCAGATTTCTTCCCTAAAGATATGTATTGAATCACTATAACAGCACAATTTTGGCCATACCTTCATTTTAACATGCATAATCTCTTTTAAAAAAAATTATAATAGGGGCATAGACTACAGAAAATAGTTTCAGGAGCAAACTGCTTTGATGCCTGGGAACATCTTTTATCAAGGAAAACTCCATCATTAAAATCCCACCTATAAATGATGCCAGGAAAGGAGTTTGGCTTTGCTGGAAAGTGCTAGTAGTAATGTAGTAATTTTGGCCCCAGGTAGTTAGGTATTGGAACTAAATGAAAAGAATGGATTGAGCCAGCTCAGAACAAGTCATGCTTAAAGGGCTGTTTTGAAGGAACATCGTCTTGCATTTATCATAAGCAGCACTAAGTAGCCTGGGCTACATGTTCAGTGATACAGCCAGTGGGCTAAGGGAATAATTAGGGGTTAATTAGACAAAAAAAAGAAATTATGTAAACTAAAAACATTTCAGTAATTATTAAAGGGAACCTGGCATCAGGTTTTTCCCATATAAGCTGCAGCTACCACCAGTAAGCAATTATATACAGCCTTCTAGAATATTGTATATAAGTGCCCAAGCCAATATGTATAATATAAAAAAGACTTTTATTATACTCACCTGCAGGGCGGTCCGGTCTGATGGGCATCGCTGGCCTTGATACTGCGCATCCTCTCTGCTTGATATACTCCTTCTTTCTTCGTGTGAATGATGCGTCCTACGTCATCCATACTAATTCTTCCATTGCGCTCTTATGCATGCGCATTTCTCTATGCCCTACTGAGGGCAGAGCAATGTATTGTAGTGCACATCTGCCAGGGTTTTTTGAACTGTCCCAGCACCTGTTCCTTACAGTATTTTGCTCTCCCTTCAGCAAGGCAGAGAGAAGTGCGCGTGCACAGGAGCGATATAGATAATATTGTGTTGTTGACATAGGTCCCATCATCCACATGAAGCAAGAAGGAGTGCATCAAGCACAGAGGACGCGCCGGATCAAGACCAATGATGCCAATCGTCTGAACTGCGCCACAGGTGAGTATAATAAAAGGTATTTTTTTATGTTATACAGATCGGCCTTAGCTCAGGTTTGACAAAGAATGCAGGCAGCGTTCGAAACGCGTAGCCGCACACGGGCTCCCTATTTTGTCCCTTGTAATTATAATTTTTACATCCTTTAAAATAAATCTTGAACAAGATTTTATATTTTTCCGGAAGCTGGATTGTTTTTTGCTTCTATTAGCTCTTATATACAGTATTCTAGAATGATGTATATAAGTGCTCACTGGTGGTGGCCTTAGCTTATAAGGGAAAAACACGAAGGAAGGAAAGTTGGTGGCGATCAGAAGATAGAAGGCACTGGATCAAGACCAGTGATGCCCATCAGTCCACACCACCCCACAGGTGAGTACAATAAAAGGTGTTTTTTATGTTATACAGAGCGGCCTGAGCTCTTATATACAGTATTCTAGGATACTGTATATATTTGCTTACCAGTGGCAGCTTTAGTTTATATAGGAAAAACCTAGTGACAGGATCCCTTTAAGTAGCTAAGATCAAGTAGTTCAAGGGAAAAAGTCAAGAAAGAGAAGCCAAGAGTTTTTTCTTTTACACTTGATAGATTTTTTTTTCAAGACTGAACAACAAAACTCTTTCATCCATTAGAATTTGTGTGTTTTCTTATAGGCTATGTTTCCATGACATTTGTGATGTATGCTTAGCATGTACACTGTTAAAAGCTCCTGGCTTTCACACTTAGCGTTAAACCTCAGTGAAAAGTATCATTTCCCAATACAATTATTCCTGTGGGAGTCTGTCAGCACCTGAATGGTTGCCTGGGTACAACTCTCGACCTGCACGCCATTGTGTATCCACTTGGATACTTTATATTTTGTATTTCTGGTTCAGTGAATACAATACTTTGTACTATTACTCCACCATTCAGAAAAATATCCTCAGCGCTGGAGTTTTCTGTGCATGAATGGCTTGTAACTTTCTAATGAATGCCGTTTTGCAGCTTCTAGAGTGATAAATCCTTCGGATGATGGGGCTAAATCTACCTACAGAAAACCTTACTCTGCTGCCAAATTGGGCAACGTTTATCTAAATGGTGCACAATTCAGAATAGAGAGTTTTCCATTTCCATTTAACATAACCATGTATGAAAAAACTGCATCTAATCAGAATTGTGTCTTTATTTAATATACAGTAGTGCTGTGGAAAGCTATATTTTAAGTTTTTGTAACTTTTTTTCTTGTATATGTTTAATTAAATACGAACCAATTGATGTTCGACATAAAAGCTGAAAAAAAGAACCAAACAATATAAAAAAAAGCAACCAAACACATCTCTTTTACAATCTTCTACCCCAACACATCAGACTCTCACCTACCATGGAAACTTTCAAAAGGAACCTGAAGACCCACCTCTTCTGACCAGCCTACAACCTACAATAACCCTCAGCCCATCATAGCATCACATGACCCGCTCCTACCTATTGTATCCTCACCCATCCCCGGTAGACTGTGAGCCCTCGTGGGCAGGGTCCTCTCTCCTCCTGTACGAGTCTGTGCCTCACCCAACCCCGGTAGACTGTGAGCCCTCGTGGGCAGGGTCCTCTCTCCTCCTGTACCAGTGTGTGCCTCACCCATCCCGAGTAGACTGTGAGCCCTCATGGGCAGGGCCCTCTCTCCTCCTGTACCTGTCTGTGCCTTGAAATGTTCACAATTATTGTACTTGTGTATGTATGCCCCTTTTTCAGATGTAAAGTGCCCATGAAATAAATGGCGCTATAATAATAATAAATAATATTTTTTCATCCTGCACTGGAATTTGTGTGCTAGTTGCCACATCAAGGGTATGTTCACACATTAAGTATTTGTTGCAGAGATTTCTGGACCAAAAACACGTCTCTTGACATGAAAATCACTACATAAAAAGTTCATATTTTTTGTGCATTTTTTTATGCATTTTGTGTCCCATTTAATAGAATGGGTGAAAAATGATGCAAACACACTTAATTGACATGATTCATATTTAATACTACTTCAATTCTGGAAGGAAAGAAAACAAACAAAATGTGCATGAGATTTCAGAAATCTCTTTCACTTTAGTGGCACAATGAAACATTATTTTTATGGCATGGAAAAACAGGGTCCAAATGGGATGTGTAAACATATCCAAAAGGGGTTTTCCAATTTTATAAAATAATAAAATAAAACGCATGGCTCATACACTGTCTCATACACTGTCATATGACTTCTGCATTAATTTGTGTTTAGAGACTCCAATGTTCACTGGTGCCGCACGAAAAGACATTGCCTGGCCTCTTCATCCAATTCAAACAGGTAATCATCACTGAACATTGGCACAAACCATTGACCAAAGCCATACAGAGTCAATGGGCTCTGACCAGGATTTGAACCCATGACCTTGCGCATCCCAAGCAAGAAGCCTACCACTAGACCAATGAGGGCAAGTATGTAAGACAGAGTAACCAACCGTCCTGGTCTAAGCCCTGAAAACTACATGTCCCACGATTCCATTCTTCCTTCCACTACTCTCCTGGGCCTATTTTGATGAAACGGCACAAGACCAAAGCTCTCAGAACTCAGATCTTGGAGGGGGTGATGAGAATAAGACATTTATCTGATCTCAGGAGTAAATGGCTGTGGCTTTAGTCATATTACATATTTTACAGCGTGTAAATGGTGCATTTTCCTAAATAAAAACTGTAATAGAAAGTGACTTCAAATTGTGTTTTTAATTGATTCAAATATATTTTTTAAAGACTGAATAACCGAATTAACAATTCTTACAACATAAAGTTTACTTACAGCACAGCCCTGTATATTCCTTTGCATTTACAGTTTACATTTGTAAACTTTCTGACATACAGGTTAAATATCATCCATAGACTTCAATTCCAGAAGTTAAAGACATGTCCTAAGTGTCACAGTTTGGCTTCCATACATTTGGATCAAACACATTACATTCAACATGAGCCAACAATATGTAGCTGCAGCTAAAAAGTCCAACATAATTGCAAGATGTATCAAGACAAGCATTGAACCTAGATCAAGAGAGGTAATTATTCCCCTATACTGTGCCCTGGTCAGACCCCACCTGGAATACTGTGTGCGGTTTTGGGTGTCCCAATTCAAGAAAGACATTGATATATTGGAGCAAGTCCAGAGAAGAGCAACCAAGATGGTGGAAGGTCTGCAAACCATGTCATATGAAGAACGGCTAAAAGAACTAGGGATGTTTAGTTTGCAAAAGAGAAGGCTGAGAGGAGACTTAATAGCGGTCTACAAATATCTGAAAGGAAGTCACACTGCAGAGGGAACTACCCTATTCTCATTAGCACAAGGAAGTATAAGAAGCAATGGGATGAAACTAAAAGGAAGGAGATTCAGATTAGACATTAGGAAAAACTTTCTGACAGTGAGAGCAGTCAGGGAGTGGAACAGGCGACCAAGGGAGAGGGTGAGCTCTCCATAAATGGAAGTAGAAGCTGGATACACATATAGCTGGGATGATTTAAGAAAACCTGCACTCACATGGGGTTGGACTTATGGCCCTTGAGGTCCCTTCCAACTCTACCATTCTATGAAAAAATTAACTTAATAGACTATAATATTCCAAACAGTGGTATCCTGTAAAAAAAAAAATGCATACGCTAATTGGATTCCTTATTGGCTTTTGGGTGATGGATGCCACTGACACTAACATCTAATATAAACTTATATTAATAAACTTGCTGTTTCAAGTATTAACAGTTCAAACTTCATTGTTGTTTGGTAACCTTGGGTTACTCTTGTCTCGTATCTTGGAAACACAGTTTAGAGTGTTAGCTGTACGTGCCTCATTATACAAACGATCTGCTCAATGCTGATAGGAAAGACACTACGTTCCTCCAATTATAACATCTTAAATGATTCTATTTTTCTTCCGGTAAAACTAAGAATGCACAAAACACAATGGATGACCCAAAGACCTTCTAATGCTCCATGGACTTGGAGACAGCAAAATGTCTTGTATAATGTCACATGGGAGTTGACTTTAGAAAACAAACCAGTCAAACGTAGAGACTCATTATCACAGCCTAAGCCTTGGCTTAAGACATAATACATGCAAAGCATTTCTACCGACATGGTGAATATTATTTATGTACATCGGAATTGATGTGATTCCTCATCGCAACTTCTCTGCTAAAATATTCTTAAGTTGTAACTGGATCTGTCACTGTTAAATATTTCTTCTGTGTTGGTGATCAAAGCGCAGTTTCGGTGAAATGCCGTTACGGAGACTACATCAATCAAGCAAAACCAATGTGGTGCACGAAAAATAATTCTGTTGTGTCTGAAAATATCTCCAGAGACTTCCACTGTAGCTTCACACGTTTTCTTGATGTAAATGTGCTCCATCAGTCTTGCAAACAAGGTTAATTTAGAAACCCCGCAATAAATCTAAGAGCACAGACAGCATATTGAATTATATGTTTATATACACAATTTGCCATTTATAAATTGTATTAGTCGATTTTGCAGTATAAAATCCATGCATCTCATTCCATAAAGACGTAAATAGGGTATAATCGAGGTGAAATTATTCAGAAACCTTTTTGTAGTAGGTACCGTGTCTAAATATTGCAGCGCTATGATTGGCTTTTATTCATTTTATATCTCTTCAGGGGTAGACATATCATTGGTGCAGCCCCAAGAGGATGGGGGGCCCATTACCGCCTCCAAAGCAGGTGAAATTGTGCCTTATGTTGAGTTTTTGGGCTTCAAAGGGCCCATATACTGTTCTTGCACAGGGGGCCTCTTCTGTCCGTGTCCGCCAGTCGATCTCTTGTACATAGGTTTTCAAAATACTTGAATTAGATGTATTTTTCCCCACAACAGCGCCTCTTCTCTCCATGGTTGGAGTCTGGTATTGCAGATTGGTCCCATTAACACAATGAAGGAGATAAGGTCTGAGAAATTAAGCGCTCTGTCATTTGAAAAGCAGAACCTGGTCTAAATTTTGTAGTGTCTAAAGACAAAAATATATCCCAAGTGTATTTATAGGGAGTAGCAGGAGGGAGGAAAGGGTTAATCGCGCTGCTGTGGATATAAGCAGGAGATGAATCCAAGGGATAATCTTCGTGATTTTTATTATTCAATGTGTTTCAGAGTCCAGATGACTCCTTTATCAGGAATTAAAAACCACTGATGTACATACACTAATAATCCTGGGGCATCAGCAGTAAACTAGGATCAGGGTTCGGACACTTACCTCCCCGCAGGGTCCGCACTGCCCTCCATACAGAGAAGGAGACTGTACCCCAAAAGGGACAGTCAAGGTTCCCAAACGCTTCACACTATGTGGACTCAATCTACAGAAAGTGTCAGGGATAGAGCAACCTTGGTCACTACATTGGCACTGATACTCCTGGGACCGGAACCAGCAAGCCGAGGGTCCATGTGAGCAGAGACTGTTAAAGTTAACCTGGTATGGTCTCCATCATTATACACCATACATCTCCCAGGCAAAGCCCTACCTGTGGAGGGCCTACCACTATAGCTGCCACTACCACCATCCCTGGGAGTACCCAAGTTGAGCAGCGGCGGTTCTCCATTCTTAACCGCAACCCGCAGGTGGCGTCACGAACATTAACTCTATTATCCCCTGTAAATACTCCCCTTTTATTAAGCGTCCCCAAGGCACGGAATCGGGGAACAGCCACCAGAGTGACATTCACATTTGTTACTGCCCGGGACCGAGTACCCCCTTCCCTGGGCGGCACAACTACACAAACAACAAATTTACTGTAATCTATCCAATAAAACTATTTTTTGGATGAAATCTATGCTATCTCATATCTAACATACTTTTTCTATTTGGCGCATGACTTGCCCATGTTAATAAAAGTGGCACATGTTACTCAAGTGTGCGATAGGTACAAACATAGGTGGACATATCATTGGTGCAACCTGTCCCAAGAGGTTGGGGGTCCCTTTTGTACCTCCAAAGCAGGTAGAATAGTGTATTTAAATGAGATATTAGACTCCAAGTGGCCTACATATTGTTCTTTGCACAGTGTCCACCAGTGGGTGCAAGATTGGTGTATAAATGGTCGATCTTGATAAATCCCTGTCTTTTCTTTGTGTGTTAGGACTGGTCAAAATAATAGTATAGCAGTTGGGTTTGGTTAGTGCTTTTTCTAGTCTCTCAATACCGCAGGACACCATTGTAGCGGTATGCATTAATGTTATTCATCCACTTGATGGTAATATACTTTACATATAAGTCAGAAAGTACAAAGTTCCTCATTCTTCTAAAAAATATCTCAGATGACATCCTGCCAAAACCAGCTACTGAATCACATTAAACAATTTGACATTCTTTGTAGGCTGCGTTCCAGGCTATGTTTGTGTTGTGGGGTATATTTGTGATCCAGCTATAATAATCTACTGCAAATTATGCAAAACAGCAAAATCCAATTAACTTCTTTTCTTTTAAGGTCACTTAAAATTATATGAAAACATAACTGACAAAACACAAAGGTCCAATAATATGCAACCAATTACAATGTATAATGTAGCAAAAAAAATAAATAAATCTGAATATATTTTATTTTGTGAAGCCACTAAATGGTGCAGCGCATTCCCTGAAATTCATTTGGTTTGTAAAAAAAAAGGCTCAGTAAAAGCCAGCAGCACATCTCTCGCTATGGATAAAAATATTATATATTAGCTAATAAAATATAATGACTTTTCAATTTATTTCCAAAGCACAAATTACAAAAGCCAACTCAATGAATTAGCAATTAATTTGGGATGAACCAATAGGTGGTATTTCAGCACAATGAAACATATGCTTACTTAGCAATTTCATTTAAAGGGACTATTTCACCAGGTTTTTGCTACCCTTCAGAGAGCAGCATAATATAGGAACAGAGACCTTGGTTCCAGTGGCGTGTGTTACGGTTGCTGCGAGCACTGGAGACTATGTCCAAATTTCTTGCTACTGCACATGTGCGAGCGCTGGAGACTAAGTCCAGATTTCTTGCTACTGCACATGTGCGAGCGCTGGAGACTAAGTCCAGATTTCTTGCTACTGCACATGTGCGAGCACTGGAGACTATGTCCAGATTTCTTGCTACTGCACATGTGCGAGCGCTGGAGACTAAGTCCAGATTTCTTGCTACTGCACATGTGCGAGCGCCGGAGACTAAGTCCAATCTTGGAGCCATTGCACATGTGCGGGTGACATCATCGCTGACACGAGGTCACATGTCTCTGACACCTTCTATGCCGAGTGGTCGCTGGTCATGTGCTTGTGACGTCTTGCTCGGTGATAGGCCAGCATGACGTCACTCCTGTCGTTCTGGCAGCGGATTGGCTCTGGTGTCCTCCATCTTGGATGAGGCACAGAGTCTATATAAGACCCTGACACACGCCGCATGGTGCTCAGTCCTCTTGGTTCATGCATATGAGTAGACGCTCTGTGCGCGTTCCTCTAGGCATTCCTCTGTCTATGCTAGGTGAGCGCTACCGGCAGGGTAGCGTTCTTATACCTTACAGCTTCGGCTGCTGTCCGTATCCTTACCTCTTAGGGGAGCGGACATAGGCAGGTGCCTGAGGCACATGGTCTGGCTGGGCCTTGTGATTCTACTCGTAGGTGGACGTTGCCGCTAGGGTAACGTTCCTTATACTGCGTCTGGCAGTTGTTCGTATCCTCGCACACTAGGGGAGCGAACCGAGGTAGGAGCTTTGTGCGGCTTACGCTGCTGTTCGTCTCTTTTGCACCACTAGAAGAGCGGACCTAGGCAGGTGCCATATCTAGTGGTTCGTGTCCTCGCACACTAGTGGAGCGAACGCAGGTAGGAGCTTTGTGCGGCTTACGCTGCTGTTCGTCTCTTTTGCACCACTAGAAGAGCGGACCTAGGTAGGTGCCATTTCGCACACATTGCCTTTGTCTCTGTGATTATTAACAGAGATCATTCCACACACCCTCCAAGTAAGAGAGGAATTGCTTTACTTACTTATTATATCCTTCTGTGAGTTAACAGAGGTATTGCACTCTGCCATAGTCTGCAGCAAAGTCTTTGCACGGTGGACCCTGACTGTCTGATACTCCTTTCAGTTATTATCAGACAGCCCCCCGTAACAGCGTGTCTCTTATTGGGCTTCTTGATGAAGTTTTGATAAAATCACAGTTTTATCTACTGCAGATCTACAAGTTCTTTGAATATTGAGCTCTGTCCACACCACTGATTTGCAGCTTTCTGTGTACACAGATCATTGGCAGAAAGTGTCAATCGGTGGTGGGGATGGGGTTACAAAGAGCTCATAAATATGGAAAACTACATGGCAGGAAGTTTCCTAATCCTCTAATGATTATCTACTGCTGATAAAACAATGATTTGAAAACTGCATCAAATAGCCCAGTAAGTGACACATCAATGAAATGTATTTCCTATGGATATCCTTGATGGACTCATTTGTACCCAAAAAATTTGGTTAAGTTTAAACAAGAACTCTCATCAAAATTTGTATCCTTATAATGCAATTATCATATTATATAGCATTGTATACTTACAATTGCTTATTCTGCCTTTCTACCCAGTTAATGCTTCCTTTCCCATTAGGACTATTACATCACATGATTAAAAACAGACTAGCTGAGTCCTTTTAAGCTCTACATAGAAACAGAAAGTCTCTTTTCCTTGCATGAGTCACCACTGCAAGGTCCTTGGCAGGGGGAGGATGGATCAGTATGACTCATGCTAGGAAAAAAGACTTCCAGTTCCTATGTGGAAAGGAGAAAAGAGAAGAATTAACTGTGCAGAAAGGTACAATGACAATTGCAAGTAAAACGTGCTATGTAATTTGATGATTGAATGATTAAGTGGATAAAAGCTTTGATGGGAGTGCTTCAATCTGTTTTCTATCTTAGCTCAGGATCCGTATTGTACTTTTATGTAAAGGTCAGAGTTACAATGCTCTTAAATTCAATAGAATTGTGGCCTATTAGAGAGCATTTAGGGGCTTTACTGCTAACTACCATAGGTGGTTGTCATGACTCCTCTGTGCAGAGCATTTTGCCTTTGGAGATGCTCTGCTGCACTTCCCTGAGTTACTGAGCTAGCAATTTGATTGGCAGTACTGGATTCCATGTTAGTGCTGATTACTCAGGTGTTCCACCTCCTTGATCATTGCTCAGGCTATTTACTGAGCATGCTCACCCAGAACCTTGCCAGTTGTATTCTCTGGTTCTGCAGTTGTGCTGTTGGCTTGTGTCTCTGCTAGTGTTCTGATCTTTGTTCTATAACCCCATACTGTTATTTGACTCCTTTCTGCCCGCTTCTTGTTCCTGTCGTGACATCCTTTTGACCTCAGACCATTACCTGACCACATATCTACTTTCTCTCTGAACCTATTATGTGCTCTCCTTGATTTCTGACCCTTGGATATTGACCTGACTACCCCTCTGTTTTTTCCTTGTGCTATTATGTGTCCTCCTGTTAACAGACCCCGGCTTTCCTGACTACTCTTCCGCCCATACTTCCCGTAAGTAGTAGCTAATATCACAGTGATCTTTATAACTTTAGCTCAACATTGGTTTTCACAAAGATATGATTATTTTACATTTTTTTGATGAGTGTGATTTTAGATAGTTATTTTTTTATATGATGACTAATTTTAAGCAGCATCTAGAGAAATCAAATAAGTTCCAATTTATGACTTCTAAAATCCCCTCAAGCACACCAAGCTTTGGCCCACAATAGTCGCTTCCCATTCATTCAACTTTGCCTAGCTCTGGATGTCATCCAATTTACTTTGACACATGGCTAACTTATCCAACAGCACCAGATCTATCGCATGAAGCAGCCAAGCAACAAGATATCTGTATGTATCTGTATGGTAATCAACGCTAAGGGCACAACTCCGCAAAAGTAATTAACAAGATTGTTCAAAGCAATTTACTATAATTTGTGTTAAGATGCAGCAAATGTCCTTTGCAATAAATGAAAATTTGCCTTAAATCTTCATCCAGATAATTCTCCGCAAGGACAGCGGGAGATAAGTTACCTTTTGTTTCAATATCACCTAATAAAT
Source organism: Anomaloglossus baeobatrachus (assembly GCF_048569485.1). Classification (NCBI taxonomy): domain Eukaryota; kingdom Metazoa; phylum Chordata; class Amphibia; order Anura; family Aromobatidae; genus Anomaloglossus; species Anomaloglossus baeobatrachus. The sequence continues at coordinate 499,737,532 of NC_134358.1, read as the reverse complement.
CTTAATACGTGAATCTAAAATTTACTTTCAAAAGGGGCTTGGGATGATTGTCACATGATTATCACCGGCAGCCTTAGCAGCAAAGCCGGCCATTCATGTTTTATGTCAGCTGGAGATGGAGTCTCTAAAGGAATACAGAGATTGAGATTTAGATATGGACCTTGAGGTCCACAAACAAACTCTGCTCTTATTTCCGAACATCAAACTATGAAAAGTCTTGTAAGTAATGAGTGTCTGAATGCAGAGATAAGAAGTTCTTTCCTTGTAAACATTTCCAAAGATTTCTCGAAAAAGAAAAACGATTTTCAGGGCAATCTGATGTACTGTAGTTTTCACAAACTTTTTCTTTGTTGGACGCTCCTTGGAAAGTATGCAGATTGCATAACCTTGATCAGCCATGAGATACAAATCACTGACAGGTAACGTTATTAACATTGGTTAACAAGAAACTATAGGCACCTGTCAAGGGGTGGGATATATTACACAGTGAAAAATCAGTGCTTGGTGTTGATAAAAAGAAATATGGACAAGATTTAAGATTAGTGTTGAGCGGACCCGAACTGTAAAAGTCCGGATCCGCGCGTTTTCAGGGTCCGATCCGGGTCCGACCTGGACCCGGGTATCCGGCTGCACGATCCGGGTTCGGGATTTTTTTTTCTCTCTCTCTCATCCTGGATCCGCTCCCCATTGACTTACACTGGGACGGATTCTGGATCGGATCCGGACTTGTCTGACAACCCGCGACGGATCCGCCGGACCCGGATTATTACCAATCCGCTCAACTCTATTTAAGATATGAGTTACAAGGGCTAAATTGTGATGGTTGACGAAGTAGGTCAGAACATCTCCAAAACTACAAGTCTTGCGTGGTATCCTCATTTGTAAAAGTTACTATTCACCAAAAGTGGTCCAAGAAATGACAACTGAAGAAGCATTAAGGGTACGTGCCCATTATCAGGACCTGCTGCATCCTGAACATGGCAGATCCTGACCTGCGGGGCCACAAGTCTCCTACGCAGGAGACCGCAGCTCCTCATACCCACAATCCAGGCTTGGGCAATTGTGGTTTCTTGCTGTGTTCTCCCTGTGGAGAACGCTTGCGACTCAGCAGCAAAGAATTGACATGCTTGCTGCTAAGGTCAGTTTACACTGTGGGCCGTACACACACAGTGGGAATGAGATTTCTATAAATCCCATCCATTGTGTTTGTACTGTGCAGTGCAGCATTTTGGACGCAGCTGAAATTTGCTGTGTCCAAAATGCTGTGAACCCTGATCATGGGTATGTACCCTAACAGTACAATTGGTTCTTGAGACTCATTGATGCATCTGTGGGAGAATGAAGTTATTCTAGCTGGTCAGATCCCATAAAAGAGCTACAGAAAAAAGTTAAAGGGGTTTTCCACTTTACGTAAAGTGGTCTCCCAATGTTCTCTAACACATGTAAAATAAAACAGAGCAGGCACTCTCTCTCCTCAGATCTAGTGTTGACTCTCCACGACTGCTTCAGTCTCAGGTCTCTGGTTGCAGTGGTGACATCATGACTACAGGGCACATGACTGCTGCAACCAATCACTAAGCACAGTAGCTCTGCTGATGTAAATCACATGAGCTTGTATACTCTGTGATTGGCTACAGCAATCATGTGTGCACTTTAGTCATGATGTCACTGCTGCAGCCAAAACACAAAGAAGGCAGCAGTTGAGGAGAGCAAGCGATGGACCAACCAAGCGTGAGTGCTATATGTGTTTGCTATTTTACAAGTAGAACAGTGTTTCGATTACTTCTATTGCTAAATTCAAAAACTTCTTTAATGTTAGATACTTTCAGCGGTCTTATGGAATCCTCTTCTCGGCAAGTCAAAGCCATATTGGGGGTATGAGGAAAACGTACAAGGTATTAGATGGATTTTCTAGTATGGTTTCTAATGGTCTCTAATTTTTTATGTTTTAATATATAATCAATAAATTAATTGTTCATATCCAGAGACACAAATATAAGGGGTGCATGGGTTGCAAGAAAGTTGGTGCCCCATTATTATTCACTTTTACCATATAGAGTAACTTGAAAATGTTTTTTTAGCGTACCAAGTAATGGCATATCTGGATTTTCAACGCTATCTATTATCTATACTATTTTGGATCAAGATGCAGCCAGGAGCCTTATTATTTCCTGCGTCTTCTGACTTCCATTCAACTATTATAATTTATTACCAAGCTCAGTCCTCGAGGTGTAGTCCGCACCTATCTTGACTAATGAATTTTCCAGATTACTAATTGTTCTCGACGCTGTTCACACCTCCGTCCATGCAATCAAGGTAAAACACCACAGCAAGATAGTTTCTAGTATGCCTTTATATGTCTGCTATTTATCTGTTAACCTATCCTGTGCAGTCACCATTGCTTCAATGCTGTCCTGCGGTTAACCATTTCCTAGCCAAAAGTTCCTGTTTGCATATATCTGTGCTATACAACATAACTTTGCAAATCAGTTACCCTATTTTCTGTTCATCTATTACTCATGTGTGAACCCACACCTTTGCCATTGCATCTTTGCTATCTTATTAACTGGAAGATACCAGACTACTTCTCTTATATCCTTTTGATTAACCGTATCTTTGCTGCAATATATCTGAGTCCCTGCAGATACATCTTTTGTTCCCGTATGTATCCTCACACCAGTGGCGTAACTAGAGTTCGATGGGTCCCGTTGAAAAATTTGGACCTAACCTCCCCAAATCTCTAATGTTGGTCAGATGTTAGCATTCTAAATCCTACATAGACATACGAGTTGCCCTCCCACCCATTATATAGTAATGTACCCCATCCTGCTCTAAGGTACCCCATCCTGGGCTTCTTCCTGGTAAACATGGCCCCCATCCTGGAAAATATCCCCCATCTTGGGCTACTTCCTGGTAGGTATGTCTCCCATCCTGGTATATATGTTCCCCATCCTGGTATATATGCCCCCTATTCTGGTATGTCCTCTATCCTACTAGTAAATAAACTCTATCCTGGTAAATACTTGTATATACTGTCCCCATCCTTGTATATATGTTTCTCTTTTGGGCCTCACCTGGTACATATTGTCCCCCTCTTGGTATATACTGTCCCCCTCCTGATATATACACTGCACTCACCCTCCCAGGGTCCCACATTGCGCAGCATCCCTCTCTATAGTCGTCCCGGAGTAGCCAGCAGCTTTCCATCCATCTTTGGCATCCATGCTATGGCAACGCATGATGTCATTTTCATGCGCCACCTCAGTCCCGATAACACTGCAGAAAAATGCCGACTTCTGTTTAGCCATCAGTGTGTATCGCAGTGCAGGGACCCAACAGGTCTCTGCACTGTGATGCATTTCAGCTGGATGTGCGCGTTCGAAGGTACATCCAGCTGAACCAGGTACTTGGGCCGGCAGGCCTTCTGCACCTCTGGGCCCGGTCGCGGTGGCGATCCGTGCAACCACGATCATTCTGCCCCTGCCTCACACCTAGCTCTGCTTCACCTGGTGCTCCCTGCTCTGCTTGTCTTTCTCCCACCCTGCATGCCCCTTTGTCATTGTCCTTGCTGATCCTCATGCCATTTAGCAAGACTCCTTCCGCTGCTCCTTCTTCTCCAGTCCATCCTGCTAACTCTGACCTATGGCTTATAAATCCTCCTCAGCATGTGATCCCATAACACATTTTCTGCAAAGGTGGATCACCGCTGTGCAAGAACAACTGTGAAGAGGACACAGAACTAAGCCATGTTGAGATGCCTTCATTCTTAGTTATGACTGCTGAGAGCCTTATCAATCTCAAATTGATGTTAGCATCATAATATCTTACATTGTGGAATGGAAGAAACCTCCTACATATCAATACAAATAACTATAAGATCACATCACTTTTATAGATTAATAGTTATGCTAATTAGGACAGGACCAATATTTCTATTTGCACAGCTTTATGTTTGGGAGTAAAGCTCTTGATATTTTTTTCCCCGGCCACATTCAAGCATATAAAGCTACTTATTATTTGAAGCACAAGCAGATTCATACTGTGATTAATGAAGCATTGAGTGCACTGAAAAGATCTGCTTTTATTTTCAACAAGGTGACCCCATAATACAAGTGAATTAAGATGTTACAGTGAATACTATGCTGATTTCACAGCAAATTAAATAATGATGTCCTCACAAGTTATTTACCCAACAGATATGAATTAATTATAAGTCTTTGCCTTTTTTATTATTTTGATATTGTGGGCTCTAAAACTGTAGGTCAATAGTCTCCAAAATTTGACTTATTGAATGTAGCGGCGATAAAAACTGAGAAATCCAATAAAGGCTTTTGCAGACTTTCGCATTTTCGGTCTGAGTGCTATCCGACAAACAATTGGACGCCACTCGGAGCAATGTTATTTAAGGAGGCCGTGCTCATGTCCACTTTGTTCCTTGGACAAAACGGTTCTTTGAAAAAAATCGCAACATGCACAATTTGCTTCAGAGAATCGTACGGCACTGAGACATTCAAGTCTATGGGTCCATGGAAAATATCAGACAAAACTCAGATGACATCCAAATGACCGAATGAAGAAGATAGAGAATTTTTTTTTATTCCCCACCTAGGGAAATATCAGATCCCACTGTGATCAAACTCTGATCGGAGTCTGATTAGCATAATCAAACCATTTTCTCGGAAGGAGAATAACGGTAATGTGAACCCAGCCTAAGGCAGGCTTTGCACGTTGCGACATCGCAAGCCGATGGTGCGATGTCACACGCGATAGTCCCCGCCCCCGTCGCAGGTACGATATCTTGTGATAGCTGCCGTTGCGAACATAATCGCTACGGCAGCTTCACATGGACTTACCTGTCCTGCGACGTCGCTCTGGCCGTTAAACCGCCTCCTTCCTAAGGGGGCGGGTCGTGCGGCGTCATAGCGACGTCACACGGTAGGCGGCCAATAGCGGTGGAGGGGCGGAGATGAGCAGGATGTAAACATCCCGCCCACCTCCTTCCTTCCGTATAGCCGCCGGCGGCAGGTAAGGAGCTGCTCCTCGCTCCTGCGGCTTTACACTCAGCAATATGTGCTGCCGCAGGAACGAGGAACAGCATCGTACCTGTCGCTGCAGCGTAATTATGAAAAAGTTGGAGCCTGCACCGATGATTCGATAACGACGCTTTTGCGCTCGTTAAACGTATCATCTAGGATTTACACACAACGATGTCGAAAGTGACGCCGGATGTGCGTCACTTTCGATTTGACCCCCCCGACATCGCACGTGCGATGTTGCAACGTGCAAAGCCGCCTTAAGGGTCATTTCCGATGTGGACCTCGGTTGTGACCATAGTGCTCTTAAGGCTAAAATTCATGGTAACATCTGTAGCATAAACTCATATTGCAAGAATGTAAAGGGAACCTGTCAGGTCCAATATGTACCCAGAACAACGAGCAGTTCTGTGTGCATATTGCTAATCTCTGACTAACTGTCCCAGCATTTACTACCATAGATAAAGAGATCTTTAGAAAAAATCTTTCTTAAGATCCTTTATGATATGCTAATGAGTGCAGGAACTAGCTGCAAGGGTGTTATTTCCTTTGACTAGTCCGCCCTCTTAGCGGGCGTGCTAACATGCTATTCAATGCCCAGCATCATCGGCATAGATATGCGTGCCTGTGTCCGCTGTCACTGCCTCTGACGCCAGGTTTAGGTTCAGTGCACATGATCAGAAGTCCCGGCACATCCGGTCATGCGCACTAGACCTCTCTGAAGCCGGGACGCGTACATCCGGCTTCATAGTGCATATGACCGGAAGTGCCGGGACTTCTAAAATGCTAAGAGCCTGGGACAGTTAGGCAGGGATTACTAATATGCACCTAGAACTGCTCATAGTTCTGAGTACAAATTGGACCTGACAGGTTCCCTTTAAATTGCAAGTCCCAGTCAATTTACAATGTGGATATTCTCCACAGTGAGTGCATGAGATTTCTTACAATATTGCTACTGGAATACACATTGCATTTTCCAACTGAAAAATCTGATGCATATGCACCTTGTATACATGTAGTCTAATCAGGCACAGGGATCTATATTGGATTTTTGGGGATCTATTTATAACAGATCTGTCATACTGTATCTGGCATGGTTCTGTTAAGAAAAGCTTTATAAAACATAAAAAAATGCATTTCTTCGATGAAAAAGTTAAACTTTTTCAATAACAAATTTGCTGGCAAGTAGAGATAAGAGAACCTGAGATTTGGTGTTCATACCAAACATGGACTTTACAAAAAAAACAGGCTTCAGGTGCTTTATGTATACAAATCCCTCGCGTACGCATCACTGCGCTCAGCCCAGTTCAAGCCACTTGCAGTGTTTGATCGGCTCACATTGGGAGTAACGACAACATGATCGGATGAACACTAGGGATGATCGAATACATCAAATATTCGGCTTCGCGAATATTTGCCGAATAGTTCGCCACTATTCTACTATTCGCAAATATTCGATACGCAATGTAAGTCTATGGGAAACCCTAATAAATACTATTCGGAACTATTCAGGTTTCCCATAGACTTACGTTGCGCATCGAATATTTGCATAGCATTGACCTATTCGTTGGATATTCGTGAAGCCGAATATTTGAGGTATTCGATCATCCTTTATGAACACCCCAAAAAAATCGGATGTGCACCCCAAAAAAAATATGGTAAAACCCAGCCCATCTGCCCCCGAAAATGATCTGTTATGGCTGACTGCCCAATTAGTCACTTCCATTGTGGTTCAGGGCATCTAAAGTTCAGGGTTATCTAAAGTCCGACTGAGCCCACTAAACCGAACTTCCACGGGTCCTTTCATCTCTACTGACAACTAAAAGCCACAAAATTTGAGACATACAAATGCTATAAGTGAGAAGTCTGAGATACAGTCAGAAATCTGATTTTTTTAACCTAGAATTCTGATATAATTTACTTATAATTTTGACTTTTTAAATGGGAGTTGCAATATTTTGTCATTTTATTAACATGTTTTCTTGGGCTGTTCCAGCATATCACACCTTCTCCCACAATACTGCGAATATAAACCTAGCTTATTACAATACTGATACATTTTGGGGGATTTAAATAAAGTCCTATGATGTATACAGTAATTCAGAAAGACCATATAAATAGATTCATATTCTTTTTTTGCTGCTATTATTATTGTTGTTTCGATTATATGCGGCTGCTGTTTGACAGTAAATGGTTTCTTTCAAGGAGCACAATTATCATCATCCGTCTCTCCATTGTATTTGCCAGACATTTATAAGTGTATTTAATGCTGCAGCTGCAAAACTGTATAATGTATTAATTCCTAATAATAAATTCACCATATGAGCTGCTTTCAGAGTCGTAGCTTTGAACATATTTTAGTAAATAACCTCCAATGGAGTTTTTAGTATGCAGAAGATAAACGCACATACTGCTGTAAATCCTGTTATTTGTGCGCTGAATACTCCATCTTCTTCCAATACTTCACAATAAAGGTCACATAATAAACAAAGTAAACCTATAACTAACAATAACCAGTGCTTTTCCCTCCAGTTCTGTGCAGACTTAAGGGATTAAATGAAACAATTGGAAGAATTATCTTGCAAGAGAAATGCCAATATCCTTTGGATAGCAAAAGCGGGAACCCGATTCTAAGAGACTGGCACTGTATCAATTAGAATGGGTTCTTAGCTTTGTGTCTTTAAATATTATCACTTCTTCCCACACATCCTATAGTTATTATCTCATTGGCTTAAAGAAAAGTAACATCTTGGTTGGTAATTATTGATGTAGAATAGCTGGGGTCATTACAAGGTGGAAATGAACCATCTCTGGGCGCTTAGAGTACTCCGCACTGGGTTTCCACTGTCTGTCTGTGCGGCTACCTAGACGCAATAGATCCTGTAACCGCATTCTTCTCCAAGGGACACCAAACACCTTCAATTAAATATTTAGCACGCGTCCCTCGTTGATTTCATCAGTTCATTTTCACCTGATATGGAAATATCACTAAGCCTTAAAGTGTAAATGTCATTTTAATTTGTATTTCATTAATCATTAGTACACATGATAATAAGCAACTTTGTAATACATCTTAATAGAGAAATCTGCTTCTTTTTTCCCCTGGATTGATCTTTTACTTTAAATTCATGGGTAAAATCTGTATTGAGTGATAGTTGGTGATTTTAAAGTTGGAGATGGGAAGGGGGGAGGAGCTGGAGGCAGGCACAGATATTCTGCTGCAAGTTCTCCCGAAGTGACACTTACACTTATCCATAGAAGTTTATGAGCACCAATGGTCATCTCCTGTCTCAGTGATGGGAAAATAAAATGTTCTGTGGGGATGGGATGAAGGGAGGAGCCAGAAACAGACATTCTGCTGCAAGTTCTCCTGAAGTGACAGTTACAGTCATCTATAAAACTTTATGAGCACCGATGGTCATCTCCTATCTCAGTAATAGGAATATTAAAGTTCTATGTGGATGTGATGGAGGGAGGAGCTGGAGACAGGCTCAGACATTCTGCTGCAAGTTCTCCTGAAGTGACAGTTACAGTCATCTATAAAACTTTATGAGCACCAATGGTCATCTATCTCAGTAATAGGAAAATTAAAGTTCTATGTGGTTGGGATGGAGGGAAGAGCTGGAGACAGGCACAGACACTCTGCTGCAAGTTTTCCTGAAGTAATAGTTACAGTCATCTATAGAACTTTATGAGCAAAAATGGTCATCTCCTGTCTCAGTAACAGGAAAATTAAAGTTCTATGTGGATGGGATGGAGGGAGGAGCTGAAGGTAGGCACAGACATTCTGCTGCAAGTTCTCGTGAAGTGACAGTTACATTTATCTATAGAACTTTATGAGCACCAATGGTCATTGCCTATCTCAGTAATAGGAAAATCTGTATTCAGTGATAGTTGGTGAGTTTAAAGTTCTATGGAGATGGGATGGAGGGAGGAGCTAAGAACAGGCACAAACATTCTGCTGCAAGTTCTTCTGAAGTGACAGTTACAGTTATTTATAGAACTTTATGAGCACCAACAATCATCTCCTATCTCAGTAATTAGAAAATCTGTAATTGGTGATAGTTGGTGATTTTAATGTTCTATGGGGATGGTATAGAGGAAGGAGCTGGAAGCAGACAGATATTCTGCTGCAAGTTCATCTGATTTTCTATTTCAGGAATGGAAAAATCTGTATTCAGTGATAGGGGGTGAGTTTAAAGTTTTATGAAGATGGGATAGAGTAAGGAGCTGGAGGGAGTCACATACATTCTGCTGCCAATTCTCTGCAAGTTCTTATGAAGTGAGAGTTATAGTTATTCTTAAACTTTATGAGCACTAATGGTCATCTCCTATCTCAGAAATGGGAAAATATGTATTCAATGATAGTTGTTGATTTTAAAGTTCTATGGAGATGGGATGGAGGGAGGAGTGATGGTTCAGACACAGACATTCTGCTGAAAGTTCTCCTGAAGTGACACTTACATTTATCCATTGAACTTTATGAGCACCAACTATCATGTATCTCAATAATGGAAAAATCTGTATTCCGTGATAGTTGGTGCTTTTAAGTTCTATGGCGATGGGATGGAGGGAGGGGCTAGAGGCAGACACAGACATTCTGCTGCAAGTTTTCCTGAAGTGACAGTTATAGTCCTTCATAGAACTTTAGGAGCACCAATGGTTATCTCCTATCCCAGTAATGGAAATATCTGTATTCAGTGATAGTTGGTGATTTTTCAGTTCTATGGAGATGGGATGGAAGGAGAATCTAGAGGCAGACAGACATTCTGCTGCAAGTTCTCGTGAAGTAATAGTTACAGTTACCTATAGAACTTTATGAGCACTAATAATGGTCATCTCCTGTCTCAGTAATGAGAAAATCTGTATTCAGTGAAGACACGTTACCCATGAATTGAGAATTTTAAGAATGAATACTCAGCCCAGAAAGAGAAGGAAGCAAATATATCTTCTATATTAGTTTCTTGTTTTCATGTGCACTATTAATTTATGGGGAAAAAAATTAAAACACCGGTTACTCTTTAAGGTCCATCCATATCTTCTGACCTATTTTGTTTTCTACTTCTTACCATTTAGATAAGAAAGAAATAGGACTGTGCTTTCCGCTGCGGAGAGCAGTAAATGCAATCCCCTATAGCACCGATTATCCTATAACCCCGTAGAGTTATTGGTTTCTGGATATGTGTGCATATAGAGTTTAATTAACACAGAAAACCCTTCTCTTTAAATTGTAATACAATATATTTAACTATTTGGACCCAGAGTGCTGATGTCAGCAGTGGAGGCGGGGGGGTGGAGGGAAGGGGGGGGTCGGCCGGTCTTTGTTTACAGCGAACTTGGATAGATCCTTCTGTAACTTGAGCTAATTAAACCTAATGAGTAATTCAGCGAAATACAGAAGGGTGAGCTATTCATTTCCAATACTAGAATTGACTAGCGTGCTGAAAGTTTATGTGCACTTTTGCAACTAGCTGTTTTTCCTGCTCCAACGAATCTACAGTATATTACAACAAAATGAAGCAACTTTGGAAATGTTAATATTGTTTCACTTAGGCCCCCTTCACATGCACGTGCCTCCGGTACGTGTTTGGCAGTTTTCTCATGTACCGGAGACACATACACATGTAGACCTATGTCTTCCTATGGTGTCGGACACATGTAAGTATTTTTGCACAGAACGTGTGTCCGTTCCATACTTACGTGTGTCTGTGTGTTTCTCACGCCGACATGTCCGTTTTCTCTCCGGCATCACGGGTGTCACACGGAACGCAATCGGGTCACATGTAACACACATGGACCACACGGATGTGTTCCATGTGACACGCACCAGAGAAAAGACACGTGTCTGCGAGAAACAAAACAAAACATTACTCACCTTCTCCAGCCCTCCTGTCTCTGCCGCTGCTGTCAATTGCTACCGACTGCTGCTCATTATGCTAATTGAAAATTCACTTCACTGCGGCCGGAAGCAGCAGCAGCGGGGAGTCGGCAGGACCGGAGACTGAAGATCAGCACCACGGACAGCGACGCCAGGGACAGGTGAGTAAAAAGTTCCCATTCTCCGTGTGTTATCACTGATAATACACGGAGAACACACGTGTGCCATACACACAGCACAATGAGGGCAATACACACCTTTCACACGTCCGTGAAACACGTGCGTGATTTTCACAGACGTGTAAAAGAGGCCTTAAGTTGTGAACACACTTGAAGTTTTTGATGCAGTTTTTGAGCTAAATTCAGAAGAGAATCCAAAAGGAAGGAAAAGACATCATGTCCCATTACGTTTATATTCACTTCTAGCTTTGGCTGATAATTTGCAGTGGAAACTGTAACCAACTATTGCCACCAAAAATGAAACATGCGGTTGTACTCTAGACTCTAAGGTATGTGGCCACAATCAGTAATAGTAGCGTTTTGGATGCAACCCCTGCATTCAAAATGCTACATTGTACAGTACGAACACAATGGATGGATTTATAGAAATCTCATGCCCACTGTGCTTCTTTTTTTCCGCAGCGTAAACTGACCTGGGTTTTCTGAGCTGCAGAATGTCAATTTATGTTTGTGGAGATGTGAATGTTCTTGCCGGGAGAACATAATGAAAATCTGTTGCACCCGGAATCCTGATCGTTGGCATGCGCGTCTCCAAAAAACAAAACAAGCTGCGTCTAGAACCATTCGGATCGTGGGCACATACCTTAATGGGTATGTGTTCTTTGCCATGAAAATCACAGAAGAGTAGAAAATGTATGTCAAAGACAGAGATATGAATAAAGCATAAAGTGAACCCACAGTTCAAATCAAATATTTGACCACATCTGGTATGCCACATGTATGGTCAACATACTAAGTAACCTTTTCCTACCAATGGTCTTTTGTTCTGACACTATATTTGCATCTTACCAAACTGGTAACTACTGTCTGTGACTTCTTTATGGGAAGGGTTTTAAAAGTCACAATCACATCTCCCCCTCAACTATCTCCTGATATGACCAGGCCCGGGGGCAGTGGAAGTTGCGTCTGAGACTTCATATAAGGCTAGGGTCAGACGGCTGTATATTTCTCATGCAAGAGAATCAGTCCAATTTTGCTAACGACACTGGACTCAAACATTGATCCGAGTGTGAGTAGACTGTGATCTGATTCCCTCACATGCTTGAATTGTGTCACAGGTGCCAAGAAAATAAAGAACATCATTTCCTCATCTTCTCCATTATCTGTGTTAGCGCATATTGGACTGATATCAGATGTCATTTGTGTGTTGTCTGATATTTTGCATGCACCCATAGACTTGAATGGGTATGCACCGTCTAATATAGGCTGCCAATTGCGGCATGGAAAAAAATGCACTGATTGGCAATGCCCCATAGTATAACATTGGTCAGAGGGCTATAACACATCATATAGCACTAGTCCTTGCTATATGCTCGTGTGAGCGAATCCTTAGGATGCGTGCCCACGATCAGTGTTTGCAGTGTTTTGAATGTAGTGCGTTTTCGCTGCGTCCGAAATGCTGAATTGTACAGTACAAACGCAGTGGATGGGACTTATAGAAATTAAATGCCCACTGTGGATGTATGGCCAGCAGCAAAAACTGACCTACGGTATGGCTTTCCGAGCCGCAAGAATGTCAATTGTTTGCTGCGGAGTTGCAAGCGTCCTCCATAGAGAGAACACAAGCGAAAGACCGCAGCGCACTGAACTCTGATCGTGGGCATGAGCAGCTGTGGTCTCCTGCGGAGGAGACTCGCGGCCCCACAAGTCAGGACCCGTCGCGTCCAGGATGATGGATCGTGCAATGCATCGTCGGGGTCACGGTTTTCGTGACGCACATCCGGCATCATACACGACGTCGTCTCGTGTGAAACCTTTGAGCGACGCAGTATCGCTCACAAATCGTGAGTTGTGTACTCGTCGCTCAGTTTCATAATATCGTTTATTTTTACTTGAGCCGGTTGTTCATCGTTCCCGTGGCAGCACACGTCGCTCCATGTGACACCACAGGAGCGATGAACTCTGCTTACCTACGTCCCACGGCTCCCGCCGGCTATGCGGCAGGATGGAGGTGGGCAGGATCTTTACATCCCGCTCATCTTCGCCCCTCCGCTTCTATTGGCCGGCGGTTGTGTGACGTCGCTGTGACACCAAACGTCCCTCCCCATTCAGGAAGTGGACGTTCGCCGCCCACAGCGAGGTCGCTCAGCAGGTAAGTACGTGTGACGGGGGTTACACGACTTTGTGCAACACGGGCAGCGATTTGCCCGTGACGCACAAACGACGGGGGCGGGAACGATCAATTGTGAAATCGCACAATTGGTCGTCCCGTGTAAAGCAGGCTTATCTCTTTATCTTCATGGAAAAGTCACAAATAGTGGCAGTGATTTTTGCGGCAAGTAAATGGCGCTCCAGTATGGAGTAACAGCAGAATGTTCAATAAGAAGAAAGGCACCAGGTAAGTTGACTAAATTGTCGACATGTAGAACCAAATTTTGTATTCAGTCTGGAATATCACTTTCAATATTCCTTTCAGATTCTCTTCCAATCAATAGAACTATAAGTCAAAAATCCGAACGCTTCAGTCTAGTCTTGGAGAAGAATAGACTTCACTTGATCAACGACTCCCTGCTTGTATATCTCTAAATGACCATTATATAAAAGCCATGGTGTGTGATAATTAGTTACAAAGTAACAACCATAATATTCCTTCTCAGATCTTAAAGTCTTCAGCTCCTGGCTCAAAGGTATGTATCGTTCTCACTTATCCCCTGTAGATATCTTTGGATCATCCACTTGCGTTTAACGTGACAGGATAATATAAAACATTAATGGGACCGATAAATACTTGCAATGTAAATGTGTGTTGTAATGGTTCAATTCACTAGATCAAGTCACCTACCACTTTTATTAATTCTCTCTTTTCAAGAATACAAAAAAAAAGCGGGAGGGGGGAGAGGAACATTGAGATAAAGTGAGAGGTTATGACATTCCAGTAGCTGAGCTAATGTATAAGAAGTGCAGAATGCGTGAGATTGTGTTTCCAACCCATTAGCTCCATGATTAAATGCCAGCAGACCATTCCCCTGGCAACTGCATAGAATAATCAAAGAGAAATGACACTTTCTTCTTATTAGCAATGGTGTTTGGGAGTTTGGGCCTGGTCTCCAAAGCAATATATAGCAACTCATTGAGAAATGCACTAATTCAAAGACTCAAAAGCCTATTACTACTAAACCAGCTGTTCTCTCCTGGCATATATGCATATAAACCGCTCTGTAGTTAGAATCACAATATATTCAACACGTTACCATATAAGAAATAAATATTCATTAGAGTGTCTGGATATAATAGGGAAAGCAATTACAGAGAGGTAATGGTTGGGTTCATAGTCAATCACTAATCACAACATGAACCCGTATACTCTACCTGTTGCTTGTATAAGAAAACATAGATCCACTGAGTAATATTAAAGAAAAACTCATTTTCCAGAAATAATTTCCATCACCTTTTAACCCAACCCAAATTCAAAGTCTTTTTCTATTTTCCTCCCACCAGTTGCTACCATGCTTTTTCCAAAAATAAGTAATTCCACTTCTTTCCTTGACTGTAGAAATTCCTATAGTCCACAGCTTTCATAGTTGTGACTAAATTATACCTAACTGAAGCTAATGGTATCTTCTGCAAAAACATTGTGAGCTTAATGCTGGGGAGCAACAATTTCAGGTCTAAAGGGCGCTTTACATGCTGCGACATCGCTAGCAGTGTCGCTAGCGTTCGCACCCGCCCCCATCGGTTGTGCGTCACGGGCAAATCACTGCCCGTGGCGCACAACATCGCTAGGACCCGTCACACATACTTACCTGCCTAGCGACGTCGCTGTAGCAGGTGAACCGCCTCTTTCTAAGGGGGCGGTTCATGCGGCGTCACAGCGACGTCACACGGCAGCCATCCAATAGAAGCGGAGAGGCGGAGAGCAGCCAAAAGAAAGTGACGCCCACCTCGTTACCGGAGGACGCAGGTACGGTTTTGTTCATCGTTCCCGGGGTGTCACACGTAGCGATGTGTGCTGCCTCAGGAACGACGAACAACCTGCATCCTGCAACAGCAACAATATTTGGGATTATAATGACGTGTCAACGATCAACGATAAGGTGAGTATTTTTGATCATTGTCGTTGTCATTGTCGCAACGACGTCACTAACGAGGCCGGATGTGCGTCACAAATTCCATGACCCCAACAACATCTCGTTAGCGATGTCGTTCCGTGTAAAGCCCCCTTAAGGCACAGGAGAGGCTGCAGACTGTGCCTGCGCAGCTGCATGTATGTCACATGCTGGATAATATTTCTAACCAGCAGATTTTCCAAATATAACGCAATGCTTTCATGTTTTGTTATTACGAAATGGTTACCGACCAAGGAAAAAACACCATTAAAATTTAACCTGTAATATTATTGTTTAAAAAGGTCAAAAGACCAACAAAACAAACCTTTAATAATGAAGTAGAGGTAAGGGAAAAACCGTAGTGGTATTAGATACCAGGATAGGGAATAAACTCACCCTGATAGGCCCTGAGTATAGCCCTACCGAGCAATGGAGGGTATGAAGCCTTAGGGTTGTGGCACCCCCATTCACCAATGGGAAAACCTTTTAATCCCTAAATCACCCTACACTATAACAAAGTGTGCTCCAACCCAACATTGGGACGTTGTTCTGAGGGACTTGACCATTGGACCTCTTCACCAGACGCGGAACAATCATGTTCTAAATGGCATATTGATGCTTAGCTATACCCATCTGGCTTTTTATCATTTAATTTGTTTTCACCTTATTTTTGGGTTGGTGCACACTTTGTTGTAGTGTAGGGTGATTTAGGGATTAATAGAGGTTCCTGTCGGTGAATGGGGGTGCCACAACCATCATACCCTCCATTGCTAGGTAGGGATATACTCAGGGCCTATCACGGTGATTTTATTCCCTATCCTGGCAGCTAATATCACTATGGGTTTTTCTCTTACCTCTACTTCACTATTAAAGGTTTGTTTTGTTGGTCTTTTAACCTCTTGAAATTATATTATTAAAGGTTATATTTTAATGGGGTTTTTCTCCTTGGTCTGTTTACATTGTACCCCTTTGTTTCATTAGCTGCGGCTTTGTTTTTTTTATTATGAAATTGGCAAGTGGTTATCATTGGGAAAAGTCCTCATTCTGTGGCTGCTTTGTGGCATCAAAAACTTGCAGAATGTGGTGCAAGAGGCGCATAAAAGATGAGTGGTTCTTCGCAAAAGTGGTGTAACCAACCAACGTGGCACACGTGATATTATGTACACCAGAAAACTGGAGCACATTTTAGGAGTAGTCTACGCCAGCTCTGAACTCATTTTACTTTCTGGTGCTCAGACAGCTCAAAAACATGTCAAGTGTATAAAGAAGGGTTTGCCTCTTAGTTAATCTAGCGAAGTTTTCTCAAATGGGTTTTGGGTTCACGACTGATATCTGAAACACAATTCTTGATACCTTCTCCTTTTCGGTCTAATATTTTCCGAAACGTTCAAGAGACAGCAGTGACTTTTGACACCATGAGTGCGGATTACTCTTTAAAGTCTATCTGCGGCTCAAAAGTATTGTTCTACCTTTTCAGAAATGTGCAGGAAAACTGCGGCTGTTTGTGCTCATGACTTATCTAGTTTACCGTTTTTGAGAGGTGAAGATTAAAGAAGCTTCTTATTATCTACTGAAGTTTTTGTTTGCCCTACTCTTCCATGTCTATGCATTTCAGCAAACAACCAATAATACCGGATCAAGAACTGCACTGCGTAAATCTGAAGTCTTTGTAGAAAGTTGGAGAACAATTAAAAAATATTTGAAGAAATTGAAATGGCTATAATATTACTTAAAGGAGTTGCATACTACTGGATAGCTTAATCAATTCAAGACCTCAATTGAAATAAGAGCAGTGGATCCTCATGTTCTGCAGCGCTGTTCCATGGATGTAAGCGCCCCTTTTACCATAGAGTTATATAGCTTGCTTTACGTGGAGATTGCAGTCAACAAAAGACCAATCAACCGATGATTAATATTCCATCAGGGCAGACACTCGTTAATTGGCTACAACCTGCACATGACACAAGATAAGCCACTCTCGGGAACAGCTCTGCTGCAGGAACAGAATGGACTATTTTTTTGTAATTGAGGTGCCAAATTAATTAAGCTGTCTGTCAGTAGATAACCCCTTTGATTCAGATTAACAAGATATTTTACTACATTCAAGGCATGATATATCGTAATCTCACACAAATATAAAAAAATTAAATAAAGTAATTCTAATGTATTGCTATGATGTGAAGTTTCAAATTCCTTCAAATGTCATGTCTATATCCAGATATATTACTTATACACATACTTGCTGAATCTTCCAGAACATCTGGGAAGCTCCAGAAAAAAGGGGAAACCTATCTATCTATCTATCCATCTGTCTATCTATTATCTATCTATCTGTAGTGCAGGGAAGCACACCTTATTCACTGCTGCCGCCGGGTTGCATAGTCCCCCCGCAGCTCCATGGCCACCCATGTACTTGTCTGCCTCCCTTTCCCCTCGGGGCCTGTGCTTCCCACACAGGCTCCCTGGGAACGCGCTTAGTATGAGCGTGCACACTGGCCTTCCTCTTAAAGGACAGGCAAACTATTTACAGGAAATGTATTTAAGGCACCCTCCCATTAGAGGAGGTGCCTGCGCAATGCCTTTAGTTAGTCAGTTTTCAGTCTGCTATCTAGTTAGTTGTCAAGTTCCAAGCTCCTGTTCTGTTATCCTTGTGTCCATCACCTTTACCACCCTTCCCATATGCATTTGTCCCTGGCATGCCCACAATATCTATCTGTACCCACCTGACTGTCTGCCTCAGTCATTCAACCTCTACCTGCCTGCATGTATGTCAGTACTTGGGTCCATCTCATATCTTGGGAATCATTGCCACAGTCCTAGTCACTGTCCTGGTAGTGGTTTCTAACATCCGCCTCACGGTAAGCACTCCTCCCACTGAAGGATAAGCCCAGGTCCCCCCAGTGGTCCAGTGCGTCCACTAATCCTGCTCCCTGCTCCTACACTGGCAGTGAGCGTTACCCTATCTATCCATTCATCCATCTATTCTCCTATCATCTATCTATCCATCCATCCATCCATCATCTATCTATCCATAGATCCATCCATGCATCCATCCATTCATCTTTATCCATTGTACCACATCTATCTATCTCTGTCTGTCTGTCTGTCTGTCTGTCTGTCTGTATCCATCCATCCATCTATCCGTCATCTATTTATCTATATACTGTATTATCTATCAATCTATCTATCCACCCATCTATCTATCATCTCTCATTCTATCTATTCATTCTTCTATCTATTCATTCTTCTATCAATCTATCTATCTATCTATTCATTCTTCTATCTATCCATCTATCTATCTATCTATCATATGTTCATCTTATCTCCTAGAGCTACTGAGCAATTTATGATTAGCCTTATTATATCTCGTATTATACCTCCATTGGCTTCTATGGTTCATAATGAATTACTCCCTTCTAATTGCTGCTATAATTACCTAAATGAAATCTATCTGCATTGTAAAATGTTTTGTAGGTTGCGATGGACAGATGGACTTACAAGATATTATAACACATTGACCTAACGACACAATTGCAATACATAATTTTGCACCAAGTTATTAACAGAAGGAATTCCTAGAGGGACTTATGTTAATTGCTGCTACATTAAAGCAGAATTAAAAATAAAATGATTTCCACTCCTCTATTTTGCTTCTAAGCACCGTGTAGGTTGTAACCCTGACGAATTCCCCCATATTTGCGGGATTTATAAGTACCATCTGTCTAAATTCACAACTGTCTGTAGTTTTCAGCTAGCCACAAACCTTCAAGCAAATTAGACATTACCAGCCACGTCTGCCATATGGACTGTAAGCATGTGTGAGAAGAAATATGATCCACAGTAGTTAAAAGATCTCTCCATGCTGCACATACACAGGGCTGCAGCAGTTTAACCAGTTATATGGCTGAATTCTATATCAGAAGGGAAAATTTAAAGGGAATTTTATTACACATGCCAATATTATGAAGAGTGAATATTGAAAACTATTAGTGAAAAGAAAATCAATTTGATGCTAATCATATTTGTGACACATTGTAACAAGTTTCCCAATAATGTCTCAAAGGACTACATCACATGGTATAACATAGCCAATCATGAGAGACTTTCATGGTCTGTATAAAAGCAAAGACAGGGAATGCAGCAGACATTTTGTGGTGAACCTGGATAGTGAGAAGACGTCACAGCTCACAGTTTAGCTATGGCGATATGGAGAGAACACCATAAAACACTGAAGAAACAGTACAGATAATGGGTGGTAGTACAACAGTGAAGAAGATTAATGTATATATAATATCCTACATATTTTTCAAGGTACTTGGAGGCTTTGCTAAAAATTGATTCACTGTGAAACAAATTTCTTGCCAAAATTCAAATTTCAAAATAATTGCTCATCTCCATTAACTAGCGCTACGGACTTTTAATTTTGAGGATTATTATGAGTTACAAATAGTACATCTCAATGTTCCAATATTTATAAGAGTCGGAAAACCAAGGTGCAACATGACATCTAGGCTTCTGTGTGCGCTACCGACATGGTACTACTAAGAGTAGAATAAGGTCCAAAGCGGATACAAATTTACTTCAGACACATTACAGAACTATAAAATGCTAGCAAAGGTGTAAATTATAGAAACACTAAAATTAGTAATGGATGCTAAACTAAACAAGAAATATAATTTTCAGCACTGTCTGTGACACTGCAGCATTTCTTACATGATTTTCAAACATTTTTGTAGAAACTATGTAGAAAGCAATGGGTTAATTTCTTGGTGATTGGTTTCATCTTCAGATGCTGCTTAAAGGGGTTGTCCACTACTTTACATTGAAGGCCCATCCCCCGCCAATCAGCTGCTCTTGGCCCCGGTGGCGGTAGCAGGAAGCTGGAAATGCTCAGTTCCAACACTGCTCCATCTTCTGATAGTGGCCGTGACCAGGTAATGCATATCCACCTTCCATTCTAATTAATAGGAGTCGGATATGCAGTACCCGGCCTTGGCTGCTATCAGAAGATGGAGCAGCGCCGGAACTGAGCATTTCCGGCTGCCTGCTGCCGGAACCGAGAACAGCTGATCGGCGGGGGTGTCGGTTCCAGGCGGATCAGAAATTGATGACCTATCGTTAGGGTAGGCCATCAATGTAAAAGTATTGGACAACCCCTTTAAATGAAACCCCAACTACTTTTCTAATAGGAGGGGTTAGTAATCTTTTGTCCTAGAGACAAAGCACAGGGAGAGGCTTCCGCTGCAGCCAATGGTCTTAAAGTTACATACAGGACAGTAAAGAGAAGGAAGGCAAAATTGCTGAACTCCTGAGACATAAAAGGTTTCTTTATATATTTCTTAGTGTTAATATTAATATGCTGCAAAATAGGATCAAACAAAAACATAAGAATAGAGGAGGAACTGCTGGGATTGTTTGTCTGCATTTTGTTGTATTTAGTATTTAGAGAGAACAAACCAACAGATTTTTGGCCTATAAAGTAGAGGCAGTGCCATAAAGGCGCTAGGATGCTGATTAAAATGATACATTTAGTTAAGAAATATGAGGCTTGATTGCAGAATTATCCTTGTGCAAACCCTCAGAAATTGCATAATGTGTGCACAGGCTTGGGACTTTGCAATGATTCCTCCTCCTGCCTTGCCTCCTTTTCTTTATTTAAATTTACGCATCGCCACCACTATTGTGGTGTTATCTTCATTAAAATGGAGATAGAACCAGCGCTTGCACGTACCGCAATCTCTGGTGCCATTTTGCTGAGGACACTGTGGAGATCACTATGTGCATGCGCTGATGGAAAAAAAATTCAATCTGCGCATGCGCTGACCCCAGTCATAGTTGTCTCTACAGTATCTTGGAGTTGGAGATCACAGTACACGGAAGCACTGATTCTGGCACCATTGTATTGTACATAACGTCACAAAACATGGTGGTTGGTTCCCTTTAAGGAGTGTGTGACACCCTGGACTAGCCAGTTAGTCACAGGTAGGCCCTTGCACAAACACCCGTCCCCTAACAAAGTAACAGCAGCCAACCTGAAAAACCCTGAGTCACCCCTCTCAGGTCTTGATGTTCACACCAGGGGGCGGAGACAGGTGGTTGACCCCACCCACCGAGGAGTTCTGATAGCCTGAGGCGGGAAAAATGAGCGGATGAAGTTAGGGAGGAGAGTGGAGTAGTTGCAAAGGAGTGAACGTCTGTCAGGGGTCTGGGTCGTAGCCCAGATACCCTGTGACTAGGAGGCAGACGGTGGTTGCCACTTGCAGGAGCCGGGAAGACGGCTGGTGGAACCGTAAGGAACCGGGACAGGGTAGTGGCCCACCGGTACCGAACCTGGGAACCAACTGGAAACCGGAGCACCAGGAGGGGTACTCAGACCCAGAACGAGGTCCAGAAGCCACTGGACCACGTCGAATTTACTGATTGAGGTCTAGACCTTAGGTCCTTTCCCGTCCCAAGACCCGAAAGACGGCAACAGCCCACCAAGGGGGATAGAAATTCACCACACAGGCAGAGAGATCCCACGGGCCAGCGCCTGAGGGCAAACGGGTTCCCCGACACACATAAAGCCGAGGAGCGGACTACCATTGCTGAAGCATAGGCAGTGGAATTTCTACAAAGTGAGGTGCAGGAGAAAGGCAGGAACCACCAAACCGGGTGGGGGACCAAGCGCAGCCGGCTGCGGGCACAGACCATCATCCTTTTGGTTTACCAGAGACTCCGGTGTATTTGTCATAGTGAGTAAAACAGTGCCCTCGGGCCGCGCACCGCAACCACTGGGCCCCGGGACCATCACCCCATGCCCACGGAGGGGTCAACACCAGGCTGCACAACACCATCCCCAGGAGCCTAGTTAACGGCAGCGGTAGTGCCCACATTCACCACAACCCGTGGGTGGCGTCACGAACTTACATCCCTAAACACCACGGCCCCGGCCATGAACATCCCCACCGAAGATCACCCTCCTTCACGTAGCACCAGCTTACCTTCAGAGTGACATGACCCCCGGGTGCCGGAGGCGCTCGAGCCACCCACCGAATGAGCCCAGACCCGAGCGGCTCGGCTGCGGCCGAGCGCGGGACGATACAAGTGTCACTTCAAGTCTTTTGTATAGCTTACCTCCCAAAATCTACTGTATCTTTCCCCGTTACCCTGTAAATGCTAAATAGGAGTATAAAAAAAATATTTATATATACCGAATCTATATTTCGATCATTATTTGTAATATATATATATATATATATATATATATATATAGATATATATATATATCTATATATATATATATATATATATAAAAAAAACATGACCTATTATTCCAAGTATGATTGTACTAACTTGTAAAAAACGCTAGTCTGTAATTGCCTGCAGGGCCAATAGTAAAATCGTGTACGATTTCGTTATATGAGCTCTGAGCATTGCATTTGTCAGAGGACGGAGAATTAGTTGTTTCCTATTTACCTTGGCTTTGTTACGTTGTAAAATGGTTCAAACAACTCAATTATTTTCTGCTGTGGGAGTTTCTATGAAAATGCACAGGTTACGGTAAAGGACAACTGCAAACTAAAATATACACTCAGTATTTAGTTGATGTAGTTTAGAAAGCAATGTAAAAAAATATTTAAACAACTATGTAACAAAAATGGGGTTGTCCCAATTTCACTCCATCACTACAATGAAACTGTGCACTCCAGAGCCTGATGTCTAAATCTAATATAAAATACTTTGATAAATTGTAAAATTTAGTGCAACTTGAGGTTACACAAAAATCTTATGACTTTTGATGTTTTTACACTACTGTCACCAATCACTAAAAAAATTGGTGTAGCTTGGTCTGAACAAAGGCTTGATTCATCTATTTTATAAGAGAGCTGTGACATCCTTTACACCAGAAATCCCGGAGGAACATTTGAGTCAGATGCTCTGGATTGTTTAAGAGGCATGTACCTCTTAAAAAAATCAAGCACCTATGATTTCAGTATACCCCCATCATCAAAACTAGCATGAACTACGGGGACTTTCTATTTAATATCCTATCCATTTTCAATGTATCTCCAAAAAGCTTCTCGGCAGAGGGAAGCATGAAGTGCTCTAAAATTTCTTGGTAGACGGCTGCACTGACTTTGGTCTTGATAAAACACAGTGGACCTACACCAGTAGATGACATGACTCCCCAAACCATCATTGATTGTGGAGACTTCACACTAGACCTCAAGCAGCTTGGATTGTGGCCTCTCCACTCTTCCTCCAGACTCTGGGACCGCGATTTCCAAATGAAATGCAAATTTACTTTCATCTGAAAACAACACCTTGGACCACCAAGCAACAGTCCAGTTCTTTGTCTCCTTGGTCCAGTTAAGACGCTTCTGGCATTGTCTATTGGTCATGAGTGGCTTGACAGAAGGAATGCGACAGTTGTAGCCCATGTCCTGAATATGTCTGTGTGTGGTGGCTCTTGAAGCACTGACTCCAGCAACAGTCAGTAGAATCTCCTCCAAATTTTTGAATGGCCTTTTCTTAACAATCCTATCAAGGCTGCGGTTATCCCAGTTGCTTGTGCACCTTTTTCTACCAAAATGTTTCCTTCCACTCAACTTTCTATTAATATGCTTGGATACAGCACTCTGTGAACAGCCAGCTTCTTTAGCAATGACCTTTTGTGGCTTACCCTCCTTGTGGAGTGTGTCAATGATTGCCTTCTGGACATCTGTTAAGTCAGTCTTCCCCATGATTGGGTAGCCTGCTGAACTAGACTAAGGGGTACTTTGCACACTACGACATCGCAAGCCGATGCTTGCGATGCCGAGCGCGATAGTCGCCGCCCCCATCACAGCTGCGATCTCTTGTGATAGCTGCCGTAGCGAACATTATCGCTACAGCAGCTTCATATGCACTTACCTGCCCTGCGACGTCGCTCTGGCCGGCGACCCGCCTCCTTCCTAAGGGGGCGGGTCGTGCGGCATCACAGCAACGTCACACGGCAGGCGGCCAATAAAAGCGGAGGGGCGGAGATGAGCGGGACGTAAACATCCCGCCCACCTCTTTCCTTCCGCATAGCCGGCGTAAGCCGCAGGACGCAGGTAGGAGATGTTCCTCGCTCCTACGGCTTCACACACAGCGATGTGTGCTGCCGCAGGAATGAGGAACAACATCGTAACATCGGTCCTTCCGAAATTATGGAAATGACTGACGCTACACCGATGATACGATTTCGACGCTTTTGTGCTTGTTAATCGTATCAAAAACGATTTACACACTTTGATATCAACAGCGACGCCGGATGTGCGTCATTTTTTATTTGACCACACCGACATTGCAGCTGCGATGTCGTAGTGTGCAAAGTACTTCTAAGGGACTATTTTAAATGCTTAGGAAGCCTTTGCAGGTGTTTTGTGGTCATTCATAATTGAATAGATATTTATTCTAATTCTCTGAGATAATGACGTTTGGGTTTTCATTGTCTGTAAGCCATAATCATCAACATTAACAGAAATAAACACTTGAAATAGATCACTCTGTGTGTAATGACTATATAATATACAGTTAGGTCCAGAAATATTTGGACAGTGACACAAGTTTTGTTATTTTAGCTGTTTACAAAAACATGTTCAGAAATACAATTATATATATAATATGGGCTGAAAGTGCACACTCCCAGCTGCAATATGAGAGTTTTCACATCCAAATCGGAGAAAAGGTTTAGGAATCATAGCTCTGTAATGCATAGCCTCCTCTTTTTCAAGGGACCAAAAGTAATTGGACAAGGGACTCTAAGGGCTGCAATTAACTCTGAAGGCGTCTTCCTTGTTAACCTGTAATCAATGAAGTAGTTGAAAGGTCTGGGGTTGATTACAGGTGTGTGGTTTTGCATTTGGAAGCTGTTGCTGTGACCAGACAACATGCGGTCTAAGGAACTCTCAATTGAGGTGAAGCAGAACATCCTGAGGCTGAAAAAAAAGAAAAAATCCATCAGAGAGATAGCAGACATGCTTGGAGTAGCAAAATCAACAGTCGGGTACATTCTGAGTAAAAAGGAATTGACTGGTGAGCTTGGGAACTCAAAAAGGCCTGGGCGTCCACGGATGACAACAGTGGTGGATGATCGCCGCATACTTTCTTTGGTGAAGAAGAACCCGTTCACAACATCAACTGAAGTCCAGAACACTCTCAGTGAAGTAGGTGTATCTGTCTCTAAGTCAACAGTAAAGAGAAGACTCCATGAAAGTAAATACAAAGGGTTCACATCTAGATGCAAACCATTCATCAATTCCAAAAATAGACAGGCCAGAGTTAAATTTGCTGAAAAACACCTCATGAAGCCAGCTCAGTTCTGGAAAAGTATTCTATGGACAGATGAGACAAAGATCAACCTGTACCAGAATGATGGCAAGAAAAAAGTTTGGAGAAGAAAGGGAACGGCACATGATCCAAGGCACACCACATCCTCTGTAAAACATGGTGGAGGCAACATGATGGCATGGGCATGCATGGCTTTCAATGGCACTGGGTCACTTGTGTTTATTGATGACATAACAGCAGACAAGAGTAGCCGGATGAATTCTGAAGTGTACAGGGATATACTTTCAGCCCAGATTCAGCCAAATGCCGCAAAGTTGATCGGACGGCGCTTCATAGTACAGATGGACAATGACCCCAAGCATACAGCCAAAGCTACCCAGGAGTTCATGAGTGCAAAAAAGTGGAACATTCTGCAATGGCCAAGTCACTCACCAGATCTTAACCCAATTGAGCATGCATTTCACTTGCTTAAATCCAGACTTAAGACGGAAAGACCCACAAACAAGCAAGACCTGAAGGCTGCGGCTGTAAAGGCGTGGCAAAGCATTAAGAAGGAGGAAACCCAGCGTTTGGTGATGTCAATGGGTTCCAGACTTAAGGCAGTGATTGCCTCCAAAGGATTCGCAACAAAATATTGAAAATAAAAATATTTTGTTTGGGTTTGGTTTATTTGTCTAATTACTTTTGACCTCCTAAAATGTGGAGTGTTTGTAAAGAAATGTGTACAATTCCTACAATTTCTATCAGATATTTTTGTTCAAACCTTCAAATTAAATGTTACAATCTGCACTTGAATTCTGTTGTAGAGGTTTCATTTCAAATCCAATGTGGTGGCATGCAGAGCCCAACTCGCCAAAATTGTGTCACTGTCCAAATATTTCTGGACCTAACTGTATGTGTTTCCCTTTTTGTATGGAATAATTGAAATAAATTAACTTTTTGATGATATTCTAATTTGTTGAGAAGCACTTGTACATACGCATATACATTGTAAACTAAAGATCTGATGGAATCTCTTCCGGTACAGCAGAAGGATGTTAGACAACACTATACTATTAATAGAGTATTTCTTAACTTGTTCAACCTTATTGCAACTTGGAAAATAAATTCAGGTTAAACACAACACGATCAAAGATTAGACTAGTACAAACAATATCTCTCGTTTTTGCTTCAAGGCTTTCATGCATCAGTACATACTGAATTTTTCATGGACGGTAACAATCATGCCTACTGTTCAAGAAGTTGACTTATGCTCAAAGTTCAGATACAAAGTTTTCAAAATCTATACCGGAAAAAAGGTCCAGCACACTTTTAAACTCATGACTTTCTTTTTGGTGAGCTTTCTTTTTCATATAGTTGCAGAATTTTTAGCCATTTTATTCAGTTTACTTTTATATATTCAATAGAGAAGAGGGGAAAAATTACAGATATGTTGGGTTACACTAAGTCACACTTTTATTTATTTATGCAGCTGAATATAGTGGCACATTGGCTGCCTATGTGTGTACTATAACAATAATAATAAATAACCACAAACTACATGCTCTGACATGTACAGCTCTACATAAAAAAGAAAAAAAAAAACCAAATATAGAGGTTATGTTAATTAAACCAGGAATGAACCATACTACTAAATAATTCAGGGAATCTGGCCACCAAAAAATAGGTGACAATCCTAACTTTATCCAAAATGATATCCAGGAAAGATGAAGCTCACAACCATCCTCTGAGCATTTTGTCTCCTTATGTTGAAATGAATCGGATAGTTCTCCTCTGGACAAATAATATTCCTCCTTCTTTCAATCAATACATCCCTGGGAGCAAAAATCAGAAAAAAAATGTCCTGTCTGATACACAGTGACTGATGATGTTTGTACAGAATATTTCCAAAGTGAATAACCGCTCCAAATAGACAAAGTTCACCCAATGCGTTTTGGAGATATCATCCTCCTTCATCAGGGAGTGATTGAAAAAATAAGAGTATTGTGTGTCCGGAGGAGAACTTTACAATTAGTTTAGAGCAATATAAGGAGAATAAACACTCGGGACATTTTTAGGCTCCATCTTTCATGCATAAAATTTTGGATACATGAAGAATTAATATTAGTTTGTTGGTGGCCAAATTTTTTGATAGCCACATTGAAGACCAGGGTTATTTAGGAGCACAGTTCATTCCTAGTTATAATTGATATAACCCTTATATTTCTTTTTTTATGCTGTATATACAAGTGCATCTAGTTTGTGGTTAATTAGATACATACATTGTAAAGATTAAACAATTAAATTCCATGATATACAACACTCCTTTAAATTGACAGAGAAGCTTGTGAAGTTATGGACAGCATGATGGCTCAGTAGGGTCCTGGATTCAAATCACACCCTGGACAACATCTACAAGAAGTTTGTACGTTCTCCCTGTACTCGCATGGGTTTCCTCCGGGTTCTCCGGTTTCCTCCCACACTCCAAAGGCATACAGATAGGGAGTTTAGATTGTGAGCCCTAATGGGGGCAGTGATGATGAAAGTAAGGGCACTGTATAAGTGAGTAAAGTAAATATATAACTTGCTGCTCAATGAGATGAACCTACTGCACTACAGCCTGTCAAATCCATGAATGAGAAGGCCCGATCATGGTTGGACCTACCCTCTTCATCTTAAAATAGTAAGATTCTCGGATTTCAGCTCCATGAAGGAGGAAGATCAAACATATATCCTGATGGGGGAAGTAGAGAGCGCAGTGGAGATAGCAGCACAGTATGTGAGCAAATGTCATAGACTTCACGAAAGAGAACTATGATAAGCCATGGACTTCCATAGCCCCCTCCCTGGGTGTGCCCCATCTATTCTTCCTACTGTCATTACCTTGGATGTGCCCCATCCATTCTTCCTACAGTCCCTACCGTGGATGGGCCCCCATCCATTCTTACTACAGTCCCCACCTTGGATGTGCTCCCTTTCATCCTTCCTATAGTCCTCACCCTGGATGTGCCCCCTTCCATCCATCCTTCATACAGTCCCCACCATGGATGTGCCACATCATTCCTTTCTACAGTCCCCACCGTGGATGGGCCCCCATCAATTCTTACTATAGTCCCCACCTTGGATGTGCCACATCCATCCTTCCTATAGTCCTCACCCTGGATGTGCCCCCATCCATCCATCCTTCATACAGTCCCCACCATGGATGTGCCACATCCTTCCTTCCTACAGTCCCTACCTATCATCCCCACAGTCCCAGTCCCTATTGTACACTTGCTTTGGCAAAACTAATGTGTATTTGGTCCTGCCAATAAAGCTTATTTGATTTGTAAGAACCTGTGAAAACTTACTTCTTCCAGTACTAGTTAATAGAAGGAGAATAAAACGACAACCATTGGTGAGCTTTATTAAGGCCCAAAAGAGGGAAATCCATTTTAATCTGCAATGTGGTACTCCTTTTTACCATGCACACCCCTGCCTGCCACTAACATCTATTGACATTTAGCTATTTTATGTTTCAGTTCAGATTATATGGGGTCAGATATATGGGATTATATGGTAGTTCAGTGTGCCTCAGTAGTGACATCAATAATCCAACCTGTCTGTGGAATAAAGGTGCCAAGCTTATGGACATCAACCAACCAATAGACCATTAAGAAACAGTAGGTAGACCTTCTCCACCTCACTACTTCTTTCACTACTATGTAGTGTCATTTTTCTATGGGACACTATTGTGTGGCTACTATTTTGTGCCTAAGTTATGTTTTTCGTTCTTGATTTCTGTTCAATATGGCGTGTTCCTTTTCTACTTCTGCAAAAGAAAAATGACTAAATATCTAAAGCTTTTTAAGTCAATAGATTTCAAACGCACTTTTAGCATTTTTTTTAGATTTCTATTTACATGAAAATAAGAGCAATTTATGGTAATCAAACAGGGTAAACATTTTACGAAGCATTCACATCACTTAATGCAATATCTACTATCATTTATACAACAATACAACTCATTGCACTTAACTCATTTCCATTTGACTTCAAAAATATCTCAGAATCTAAATACAAAAAGCATATTCGTTTTAATATGAGGCATTTAAAATAATTTTAAACATTGTTTTTTCATACTATTCCCAAAATGTACTTCACTTGCCAAATACATATTTTTTTTAAGATAGAGTATTTGCCTAAATGCAATATTTCCTTTAAAGAATAGACTTTTTTCCCATCTTTAAGCAACAAATTTATAGCCATGTATACAAAAAAAAAAATAGTTGCGGCCACGAAAAAGGGCCCGAGTTAAAAGCAACACCCGTCTATTTGTGCAATAATAGGCTGAATCAGATAAAATAAAGTACTGATGCGCTAAAAACACTCAATGCAATCATTGATAGCATTACGATTAGCAATAATCCAAGGAAGGAAGTATAACCGTCCCACTAAACGCTGGGTACAACATAAAAATGTGACAAACACACGTGGAAATACATTAATATGATGTTGTACCGAATTAAATTGGTTTAAAACAACCTGTATACATCATTTACCAAGTGCCAAAATCTTTGCACCAAGGACATCGCTAAACGTTCCGCCTCCCTGTTCCCTGTCAATATAACATTGTTTACTAATCAGAAACTCCCAGACTTTAATTGACCATGGCAGAAATCTAAACTTAAAGAGAACCTGTCAGGTCACATAAATGTCCCAGATCACCACTATATGGAACTATATATATATATATATATATATATATGTATATATATATATATATATATATATATACTAGCTGTACTACCCGGCTTCGCCCGGGTTAATAACTGCTGTTAACAAAATATAATGTATTAACAAAAATGTATTCTGCACACAAAAACAACAAAACAAATAGATATAAATGTAATTCTAATGTCTGTCTCCCCCTCTGTATATATCTGTCTGTCTCTCTCTCTATCTCTTTGTCTGTCTGTCTCTTTCCCTGTCTGTCTCTGACTGTCTCTGTCTCTTTCTCCATCTGTCTCAATCTCTTTCCCTGTCTGTCTATCTCTGTCACTTTCCCTGTCTGTCACTTTCCCTGTCTGTCTCTTTCCCTCTCTTTCCCTGTCTCTCTTTCCCTCTCGCTTTCCCTGTGTCTGTCTTTGTCTGTCTCTTTACCTGTCTTTGTCTGTCTCTTACCCTGTCTGTCTCTTTCCCTGTCTGTTTCCCTGTGTCTGTCTCTGTCTCTTTGTCTGTGTCTGTCTCTTTCCCTGTCAGTCTGTCTCTTTTTCTGTAAATAAGAAAGCCGCAGAGACACCATCACATGTTTCTCAATGCTGGCGGGAAACTAGCCAGGTCTTTCACCGGGAAGGAACAACCACGGGAAGGGCAGTCTCCAGTCAAGGAGACCACCTATACCAAACATGGTATCCATCCACAGACAGCCGTTTCGGGGTATTTGCCCCTCATCAGTGTGGAGTAGGAATCTGGCTAGTGGGGGCAATGCCTAGTAAAAGACTACTTAAGCAAGCATTGTTGACCTTAGGGAGATCAACATATCCACTGCGGAGACACCATCACGTGTTTCTCAACGCAGTGATTCTAGAGCATTGCCCCCTGGGACCTGGCTAGTTTCCCGCCAGCATTGAGAAACATGTGATGGTGTCTCCGCGGCTTTCTTATTTGCATACTTCCCACGTGATGGTGTCTCCGCAGTGGATATGTTGATCTCCCTAAGGTCAACAATGCTTGCTTAAGTAGTCTTTTACTAGGCATTGCCCCCACTAGCCAGATTCCTACTCCACACTGATGAGGGGCAAATACCCCGAAACGGCTGTCTGTGGATGGATACCATGTTTGGTATAGGTGGTCTCCTTGACTGGAGACTGCCCTTCCCGTGGTTGTTCCTTCCCAGTGAAAGACCTGGCTAGTTTCCCGCCAGCGTTGAGAAACATGTGATGGTGTCTCTGCGGCTTTCTTATTTGCATACTTCCCAAGGGGCAATGCTCTAGAATCACTGCGTTGAGAAACACGTGATGGTGTCTCCGCAGTGGATATGTTGATCTCCCTAAGGTCAACAATGCTTGCTTAAGTTGTCTCTTTTTCTGTTTCTGTCTCTTTGTGTCTGTCTCTTACCCTGTCTATGTCTGTTTCTTACCCTGTCTGTGTCTGCCTCTTTCCCTGTCTGTGACTGTCTCTTTCCCTGGCTGCATTGTGACATGCCAACATTCCATATAAGGGCGTGGTTGCGCATTCTTCTGAAGTTCTGGCTGCACTGTGGCTCTCAGCTCCATTCGCTTTAATGGTGGCAGGTTTTTGGCGAATAACTGTAAAGCGCGGGGTTAAAATTTTCCCTCAAAACATAGCCTATGACGCTCTCAGGTGCAAAATGTTGTGGCTGTAGCTGCGACGGTGCAGATGCCAATCCCGGACATACACACATACATACATACATACATACATACTGTACATACATACATACATACATACACACACACACACACACACATACACACATTCAGCATTATATATATATATATATATATATATATATATATATATATATATGCAGTATTCTAATAAAGTCTTTTAAGAAGCAAAATAACATTTCTACCTTTTAAAAATAAAGTTTTACAGATTTGCATAGTATATACTAATGGGCAGAACTAATCTGGTAGGGTGTTAATGCTCTCAGTCTAGTCCTGCCAAGGATCCACTAATCACAACTCTCAAGGCAAGATTGACATCCGTGATACAATCAGTGTCTTAGAAAAATTAGGAAGGAAAAGGAAAAAAAAGAAATGCAGCGTTGATTTGAGCGTAGTGATTTTTTGAACGTGTGGGTGCACTATCGCAGAGTTCCCCAACTTCACTCATTAAGACCCACCATCAGTGCATGTTTTCAGGATTTCCATAGCGTTACACAAGTGTTGGAATCATCACCTGTGCAGGTGATGAAATTATCACCTATGCAATACCAAGGAAATCCTGAAAACATCCACTGTTGGTGTGCCTTGAGGACTGGAATTGGGGAACTCCTGGAGATCAATATTATGAGCCTGTAACAAGGAGGTTTACCACCTCGAGGGATTGATGTGCTGTCAAATCGGTCTACTGGAGAGATCACCTCTGTGCTTAGTTAGGGCTTCACTGCATGATGTGTCCAGGCACCCCAGGGAGAACCAGTTGCAGTCTCTGAATGGCTCACCCATGGGATAAAACAAAGTTCTTGGATGCAATGTGACCAACAAAAAAACCCCGCCCTCCTTCCCACCGGAAATGCCTTGTTTATATCTTGTTGTATGTGAGTGGAGACAATCATTGACTTTCCATAATGCTCATTACATCTGACCAGCTTGAATCGAGTAACGAGCATTCGAGCATTTTACTGCTTGTGCATCCCTAGTTAACCCTAGAATGCGCAACCATAGAAATCTACCATAGAAAATAAGTAACCTAGCAGGCCTGCGAGGCCCCAGGTATGCGTTCTAGGGTTAATAGTCTTGATGTTCATAGTCCCAATACAGTACCATATTTAAAACCTATACCTGGAACTTGAGTCTAACATGCTGATTCAGCATGAGAAAAAAAAGTGCAGCGTGCTATGAGTGGCAGTGCAAATTGAAGGGTGCACACCCATTGAAGTCTATAGGTGTTTGGAAATTATCGAACTGCGCTCGGATGACATCGGACTGCAGTCCAATTTCCACAGACTCACAGAATGGAGAATAATTTTTGTTCTCCTTTTCCTGACAGTGTGCTCCTATTCACTTATCTGAGAGAATTTGATCACACTAAGCTGACACTATGCTCAAACCCTGATCAGAGTGTGATCAAAGTGTCATTAGCATAATTAGCCTAATTCTCGGAACCAACAGACATCTAATCGCAGCCATAGATGAATTGAAACAAAAAATATAGTCCAAAGCAAAGAATTTCCATTATTATTTTGAAATTTGAAAAAATCACTAGAGATGAGTGAACCCAAGGAAGTTTGGTTCAGCGAGATCAGCCCTAAAATGGAAAAAGTTTGGTTTTGGACCCGGACTTTACCTGAACCCCAATGGAATTCACTGAGTGGCAGCTTGGGTCTCTACCCACATGCAGCCAGCCATAAACAGATCTTTTCCCATTTTTTGGGGGGTGCATACTAGATCGGATCATGCTGTTGTTACCCCCAGTGTGACCCGATCAAACACTGCAAGCAGCTCCCACTGGCCAGAGCACCGAGCGTATCCCAGCAAAGTGATGCTCGCTTGAGTGGTCAGCAGCATATGTAAAGCTGTAAAGCACCTGAACTCTGTTTTTTTTTTGTAAAGTCTGTGTTTGGGACGAACACCGAACACCAAATCTCGCGTTCTCTCATCTCTAAAAATTATATATAATTTTAGTACCTTCTATGGATAACTGATTTCCTTTTGTCTCTATGAATCTTTTTACATCTCCTGAGTCCCTACACCCATCCGACTAACATTGATGCAATAAGTGATTACACATAGCCATGTTAACCACATCCAGTTTGATTTAGGAAATGTAAACAGGTATTTGGATGTTTTTCTGCCATAGTTTTTATGACTGACAGCACATTCAATAAGTTTTTACTAAAACACCTAAACACAATCAAAAACCGACACTTTTGATGAGGATCTTGAAAATTTTGAAATTCTGCTTGACTGCTTTTATGAACAAAACAGCTGTTCTTTTCCCTCCTGAATTTGTCTCTTATATCAACTATTCTCCAATGTACCAGGTGCAAAATATAATGGAGCATAAATGTTACAAAACATCAACTTAAAGTGGCACAGAGAATTTCAATAATCATATATTTTAATTTTCATGTCTCAAATGTAATTTTGTTTCACGTCCAAAAACCCAGCCTGTATTATTAGCATCAATCACAACTCTTATATTTTATTGTGTCTGTATTCAATAGATGTAGCAATCTGTACACACCAGGACATAGAGTGTCAAATTTAAGTACCATACAAGACGCCTATGAATGCTACTTTCGACCCTACGTGGACAGTTCTACTTTACTCGTTAGTGGATAAGTTTGTGCTCCAGCGTTATTCTTCTTACTGTATTTCTGTACTTACTAATATTTAACATTTTTGCAAAACTCTCTAATAAACCAGCAGCATTACGTGCCTGCAATCAGAGTTCACAGCGTTTTGGATGCAGCATGTTTCAGCTGCGTCCAAAATGCTGTGATGCACAGTACAAGCACAGAGGATGGGATTTCTAGAACTCCCATCTACTGTGCGTGTACTGCACACAGCGTAAACTGACCTGTGGTGCAGCTCTCCAAGCCAAAAGCATGTCAATTCTTCGCTAGCGTTCTTCACAGGGAGAACAGAGAGACCGCAACTGCATGAGCCCGAATCGTGGGCACAAGCAGCTGCAGTCTCTTGCGTAGGAGACTTGTGACCCCACAGGTCAGGACCCACTGCATCCAGGACGCAGTGAGTCCTGATCATGTGCAGATACCCTAAAGGGTACTTTACACGCTGTGATCTCGCCGGCTAGATCGCAAGCGATCGTACTCGCCCCCGTCAGTTGTGCGACACGGGCAAATCGCTGCCTGTGGCGCACAACCTCGTTAGTCCCATCACATGGACTTACCTGCCCTGCGACGTCGCTCTGGCCGGTGAACCACCTCCTTTCTAAGGGGGCGGTTCATGCGGCATCACAGCGACATCACATGGCAGGCGTCCAATAGAAGCAGAGAGGCGGAGATGAGCGGGACATAACATCCCACCCACCTCCTTCCTTCCTCATTGCCGGCGGGACACAGGTAAGGAGATGTTCGTCGCTCCTGCGGTGTCACACACAGCGATGTGTGCTGCGGCAGGAACGAGGAACAACATCGCTAATAAGCAGACGATTTTTGGTTTCAGGACGACCACTCCACGGCAAATGATTTTGACCTCTTTTGCGATCGTTTAAGGTCGCTCGTAGGTATCACACACTGCGATCTCGTTAATGAAACCGGATGTGTCACAAACACCGTGACCCCGACGATAATTCACTAACGATATTGCAGCGTGTAAAGCCCCCTTTACTGTTGTTATTGTGTGAAATATAACATGTGCTTTAAATGGCTTTTTTACAAGTTTGGTGCAGCTAGGAAATTTGAACATTATTTGCAATGCTTAACTACAATTATAACATAAAATTTTAAAATGAACACTGCCTTTTTACAGTCAGGTTTGGGTTCTGCACCCATTAATTTTGAGGTCTGCAGACACATAGTGGGGTGAACTAGAAGGTTAGGGTCAATACTGATTAGGTACTGTACACCGTGTTGTGGTGGGATGGCTTTTATGCTCCCCAGGTCAAAATTGTGACAACTAAGTTCCC
This sequence comes from Anomaloglossus baeobatrachus, assembly GCF_048569485.1. Classification (NCBI taxonomy): domain Eukaryota; kingdom Metazoa; phylum Chordata; class Amphibia; order Anura; family Aromobatidae; genus Anomaloglossus; species Anomaloglossus baeobatrachus. The sequence continues at coordinate 499,701,738 of NC_134358.1, read as the reverse complement.
TATATCATTTACATGTACTATTTGCTTTTTGCGGAGTATTTGCTCATTTTGTTTTTTTCTTAGGTTTTGTTTGTTAAATGGCCACAGTGTAAATGTGCTTCTACAAATTGAACTTATAAAATCAAGTGTTCTGGCTAATTTCTTTGGTTTTGCTTTACTTTTTTTAGACTTTGTATACATAGGAGCATGACTCTAATTTTTTGAGCTGTGCATCCGGTCTATATAGCTTTTCACAGACAGTCAGGTCTGGGTCCTGCCCTGCCCCCATCTATTTTGAAGTCTGTGGACACATAACGAGGTGAACGACAAGAGTTAGGGTCCATCATGATTGGGTACACCTTGACACGGTGGAATGTCTTTTATGCTCTTTTAACACGTTTCAGCTTATTTTTGGCAAAATGTACAAATATTGTGAATTCGAATTTCAAAAGATTTGCTCAACTTTGCTGAAAGCTTTTATGGTATGTGTATCTTTTGTTGATTAGTTTACAATAACGAGGCTGAATTATCGTAGAAGTAAAATCCGTCTCTTACGGCTTCCACTCATTCCAATAAAAACTGCAGTCAAAAATTGTACAAAATTCATTCATATTTTAGGGAACTGTTTACTTAAGGGCCCATTACACGCTACGATATATCTAGGATATGTCGTCGGGGTCACGTCGTTAGTGACGCACATCCTGCATCGTTTGACATATCGTAGCATGTGACAGCTACGAGCGACTGTGAACAAGCAAAAATACTCACATTATTGTTGCTCGTTGACACGTCACTCATTTTCAAAAAATCGAACGTCCTTCTGTGCGACGGTTGTTCATCGTTCCCGAGGCAGCACACATCGCTCCGTGTGACACCCCGGGAGCGATGAACTGCAACTTACCTGCGGCCGCCGGCAATGTGGAAGAAAGGAGGTGGGCGGGATGTTTACATCCCACTCATCTCTGCCCCTCCGCTTCTATTGGGCGGCCGCTGTGTGACGTCGAACGTCCCTCCCACTTCAGGAAGAGGATGTTCGCCTCCCACAGCGAGGTCGTTTGGAAGGTAAGTACGTGTGACGGGGGATACCGACTTTGTGCGACACGGGCAACAAATTGCTCGTGTTGCACAAACGATGAGGGCGGGTGCGATCGCACATGCGATCGCACGATAATTCGCCGCGTGTAAAGCAGCCTTTACTATTACACATTTTTTGTCTTTTATTATAATACGTTCAGAATGTCAGGATTTTCGTTATACTATATTGTTTCATTTATCCCTTACCTAGATTATAGAAATTGACTATAATGCACAAGTGATCATGTAATAGCAGAGCAATTATACTATATTCCAGCAGTGTCAGCATAGTCTCTCTAAACAGTAATTTCCAACTATGAACAATGAAAGTCTAGTGATAAGTAATGTGATTTCTGATGCTGCGGTTGCCAGTGCCACTTCCAAACCTATTCTCCGTAGTGACTAGAACAAAACAGGTATCATGCTGTGATAGAAAAAAGTCAAAGGGTCTAAGACTTTCATTTCAGGCTTTGCTTTAGATCCAGTGGTTAAACCTATATTTTCTCATATTCTCATTTGAGTCATCTCCACCTTACAAATATCAGGGTAAAACCTGTAATCTTCATGAGGAACTTCTGCCGGGCATCAGAGCCTGAGTAATTTGAACATAAATAAATACTAATCAATAGAAATGATCTCTGGAGATTTGTGCAGAATATGTAAGTCATATAGATCGTGGCCATGGGCTTCTGCTATTTGTTGCTATTGTGATGGTGATGTTGATGGTGATTGGTGACACATAAGAGGGACGGGAAAGTAGTGTCTATGTGGAGGTCTAAGTTTTCTAATAAATAGGACACTCTTTGAAAATATAGTAAAAAAAAATCAAGAAAGTTGGGCACTGCAGCACTGGGCTGTGTAGTGGAGCCGTACTCACAGGTATCAGCGGTCAGCTGTTCCAGGACTTCTTAGCTGCTCCAGGTGGTGCTCTGTTTGCAGCGTGGTCAAGATACAAATAATCCAAGTAAAGAAGGAAAAGCGGCAGCTCACTCTGGGAATTTGCAATGTTTATTCTCTGTATACAGATAACATCAGGTGGGGGAGAGGGGAAGTGGGTGCTGCAGACGGACAACAGCCATTACGAGCTGCCGCTTTTCCTTCTTTACCTGGACTCTTTGAAAATATGTTACCCAAGGCGCACATGGGTGTCATTTGTCGGATCTCCGCAGAATTGATAATGGACCATCAATATCAAAGGAGTGGATGACCAATTTAAAGGGAATCTGTCACCAGATTTGTCCCTTTTAAACTACGGTCACCATCAGTGAACAATTATATACAGCATTCTGAATATAAGTGCCAAGGCTGCTATGTATAACATAAAAAATACATTTATTATACTCACCTAGGAGGTGGTCCGGTCCGATGGGTGTTGCTAGTCACAGTCCAGCGCCTCCTGTCTTCTTGCGATAGGCGTCCTTCACTGCTCCATGTGGATGACGCATCCTACATTATCCACACCAAGGCCTCCATTGTGCTCTTGTGCTTTAACACTTTTCTCTGCCCTGCTGTGGGCCGAGCAAAGTACTGTAATGCACAGGCATGAGGAAAGGTCAAAGACCACCTGCACATGCGCAGTACAATACTTTGATCTACTCTCAGCAGGAGCGCAATGGTAGCCTCTGTGTGGATGATGTAGGATGCCTCATCCACACTGAGCTGGGAAGGAAGACAGCGACGGAAAGAAGAGAGGAGGTGACGGACCGAGACCAGTGATGACCTTCGGAGTGGACCGCCCCGCAGGGGAATATAATAAAAGCTGTTTTTATTGTTATACAGAGCGGCCTCAGCCCTTATATACAACATTCTAGAATACTGAATATAAGAGCTTACTGGTGGTGGCCACAGTTTATATAGGACAAATCTGGTGACAGGTTCCCTTTAAGGTCAATAGTACAGTTCAACAGTTTCAAGACATGGTCTTTACCTCTGGAGCCATCCTATAAACCTGTCGACAGCACGATGCAGCCAGAGCCATTAGTGCTGACTTATATCGCAGAAATAGGAATACGTGCTTGCAGGCCAGCTTCTTGATAAAGTCGTCACAGCACCATTGGCCTAAATTGTCAATCAAGGCCATGCGCCTTTCGAAAGATCAGGAGGAAAGAGCAAGCAGGGAATTAACTGTTGATGAACTAGGAAGAGTTGAAATGAAAAGATAGGAATGACTCTAAAATGAAAATGTAGTTACACATAAGGTAATATAACAAATTGCACCTCTTTGTAAAGACGCTTTACAGAGATGATCATTTTAATTGTCCACATGACTGATTATGTGTATGTGAAGACACACTAAAACTATAAACTTTCCATAGGCTTTATACATGAAATTATCCCTTCTAGATATAAAGCTGAGGTTGGGGAAGATACCTTGCATCGTAGCATTGATTCACATCAGTTGTTTTCCAAAAATCGTATGTCTTTTCTCCTTTTTCTTTTTGTCCTTTGATTATGGAATAAAAAGGGTTAAAGAAAAAAGCACCACGTAAGGCACACAAATCCTACCAATTTAGTTTGCTGTCTTCTTTATCTCCAGTGATTTCAGCAGGATGTAAAATTCTCCTTTATATGTGGCCAAAGCTGAAAATATCTATGGATTGAAATGAGGAACATTTCCTTTGAAACATGTGCAATTATGGTTATGATTTAATTGGTCTGATAGAAAAGCATATAATGCAGCGATTGTATGTGACATGGTTCACCTCTAACAAGGCATAATTCTTGGTCCACATACAGAAGAGGCTTCCTGAGACAATGTAATGTAAATCAGCTCTCAGCTGGAACATTAACTTAGAATTATCCTTATTCTCCAAATCGTCCAATTAAACGCTATGACAACTGTGTATACTCTTTAAGGTTGTCAGACTCTTATATAATTAATTAAAGAGCTGGCATCCATACCGTACATCCATGCTATTATGTGTCCATAGCTACATCTATATCTTGTAGCAGCTTTTTCTGTAATTTGTTTGCTTTGAATAATCTTATTTTCACAAGTTCCTTACGCCTTATTAAAGTTCTCCAGAAATAGGTGTTACGGGGTATGTGACAGAATAGGGGCTCCTAGGCTGGCCCTCAAACTCGAGACCCTGTGCTGTCCCTTATCTCAAAGGTAGGCTTTATGGTAGTGAGGTCTGAGCCCCCAGTGTCACCTTGACTCCTGGCAGAGCCCTGATCTTACTCCCCCTCTCCTCCCACCCTTGGGGCAGGTCAGAAACACAGTAACAACACCCCACAGAAACAACATGGTAAAGGGAGAATAAAAACTTGTACACACTGCACTCAAACTCAAAGGAAAGACAATATGTAAAAAGGGGAATAAATAAAAAGGAAGGAAAGAAACACACGACAGGGGAACTTCCACACCACTCAAAATAGCACCTACAGATCACCATGAACAGGATCACCACTAAGGCCGGAATCGCTGGAGCTATGCTGAAGCTATTATTGGTGGATACTGGAAGAAACCAATACCTTAAAAAAGAAGGAGACAGCTGCCCGTAGCAATTAGCAACCTGAGCTCCTAGTTCCCGCTCACCAGTCTACAGGAATTAACTCCTGCAGGGCTAAAGAAGTGTGAATGTGAATCAGCCAACGCCCAGCTCTGGGTGAATAACTATGAAGCAAGGTTGCTTGTCAGACTCTGTAAAGTGAACAGAGCCCGACGCCGCTGTGCCACCAAGTGTGTGCAGAGCTGAACATCGCATGACAATAGGTTGCACACACTGATGTCCATCATGCCTTTCTGATCTAATGCTGAAGATACCTGAGATGCTGCGGTAAGAAGAGGCTGTGTATACTGCTGTCCACCATATCTTTCTGATCTAATACTTGAGATACCTAGAGTGCTGAGGTAAGAAGAGGCTGTTCACACTGCTTTCTACCCTGTCTATCTGATATAATACTGGGAATACCAGGGGGCTGAGGTAATCAGGTGCTGCTCACACAGCTGTCAACCCTCTCTATGTGATTTAATACCAGGGATACTGACATAGAAGAGGTTGGGCATACTGTTGTCCACACTGTCTGTATGATCTAATACTGGAGATACCAGGAGTGCTGAGTTAAGATGAGGCTTATCCCAATGCTGTCCACCCTGTCTTTCTAATCTAATACTAGGGAAACAAGGGGGCTACCGTAAGAGGCTGCTCACTCCACTGTCCACCCACTCTTTCTTCTCTAATTCTGCAGATACCAGTGGTGCTGAGGTAATAAGAGTCTGCTCACAGTGATGTCGACCTTGTCTATCTGATTTAATACTGGGGAATCCAGGGGGCTAAGGTAAGAGGCTGCACATACTGCTTTCCAGCCTTTTGTTCCTGCTCTTATACTGGGGGTACCAGTGGTGCTGAGGTAATAAGAGGCTGCCCACACTGTTGTTGACCCTGTGTTTCTGATATAATACTGGGGCTACTAGGGTGCTGAAAGAATAAGAGGCTGCTCACTCTGCTGTCCAGCCTGTCTTTCTGATCTCATACTGGGGATACTAGGGTGCTGAGAGAATAAGAGGCTGCTCACACTGCTGTCCAGCCTGTCTTTCTGATCTCATACTGGGGATACTAGGGTGCTGAGAGAATAAGAGGTTGCTCACACTGCTGTCCAGCCTGTCTTTCTGATCTCATACTGGGGATACTAGGGTGCTGAGAGAATAAGAGGTTGCTCACACTGCTGTCCAGCCTGTCTTTCTGATCTCATACTGGGGATACTATGGTGCTGAGCGAATAAGAGGCTGTTCACACTGCTGTCCAGCCTGTCTTTCTGATCTCATACTGGGGATACTAGGGTGCTGAGGTAATAGGAGGCTGCTGACACTCCTGAGCGGCTGCTGTGATGTATAGATAACTTCACAGTACATGGGTATAGGTTATGTCCAGGTCATAGCAGAAGAACGTTCTACTGCACATAGTCTTACGGCACAAGTGCTAATAAAATTCTAGGACAGATTTCTGTTAGTGTTAGGCCATGTTCACATGTCAGTATTTGGTCAGTTTGTTTATCTCAGTATTTGTGAGCCAAAACCAGGAGTGGAACAAAGGAAAAGTATAATAGTAAGGCCACGTTCATAAGTAATGTATTTTGTCAGTATTTTACCTCAGTATTTGTAGACAAAATTAGTAGTGGGTAATAAATCCAGAAGTGGTTCCCATGTTTCTTTTATACTTTTCCTCTGATTGCTCACTCCTGATTTTGGCTACAAATACTGAGGTAAAAAACTCACCAAATACTGAACATGTGAATGTGGCCTAACAAGTTGGCAGCCATTTTAATTCCAAAGTTATTATCTCCCTAGACAAAACAAATATAATTTGCTAATTAAAAGTATTTACCAATTTATTCATCATGACATTTCCTTCAGATATTTTTTTTTGTATTCCTCTAGTTGTTTTTACACACAACATTTCTAAGACAGTCTGGCTTTTTTCCTCATAGCAACCAATCACAGCACAGCTTTCATTTTACCAAAGCAGCTGAAGAAACAATACCTATGCTGTAATTGGTTGCTATGCACAACAAAAAAAGATTTTCTTTCAGTCAGTTTTGATAAATGAGGCCTAGTGGGGTTTTTTTTTTTTCTAAGAAAAAGGCCGCTGCAATTTTTATGCAATTTTTGGAGCCAATAATTATCAAACTAGCGAGAAATTTTTCATTTATATTTCACATTGACTAGAAAAACTACATAAAAAAGTTGCAGGTCGCTTGAGTGGAGGAAATAAGCCCCTTTTCTCTAATAAAATATGTTCATATGTGTTAGGGCGGCACGGTGGCTCAGTGGTTAGCATTGTACTCTTGCAGTGCTAGGGTCCTGGGTTCAAATCCCACCAAGGACACCATCTGCAAGGAGTTTGTATGTTCTCCCTGTGTTTGCATGGGCTTCCTCCTGGTTCTCTGGTTTCCTCCCACACTCCAAAAACATACAGATAGGGACTTTAGATTGTGAGCCCCAATGGGGACAGTGTTCCTGATGTATGTAAAGCGCTGCGGAATATGTTAGCGCTATATAAAGATTTGATTTTTTTTTTTAGTATAGCAGTAATCATACAGATTGTTCAAAGAAACATGAAATATCTTGTCTTTCAACTTACACGTTGCATAAAATGCAGGCATAGGATCTACTAATGTGTAACCCGATGTTACCAGGGAAGGTGTAAGGCAAAACCAACCGACATGAGAACAGAACTACTGGAGAACATAATGCATCAAAGGAAAAAAATCTTTTGGCTATGGCTAGAAATTAACAAACCACCAAAAATTTGTGTTGAGCAGAATCACTTGAATTGGCTGGCAGTACATATTTAGTCTAAATAATTGTGGTCTGAATCACAAGGGCCCGATTCCCAAAAATAAGATTATTATGCTCTTAGATCTCCCAATATAACAAAGAATAATAAAGTCAGGGAAGAACTAAAATAATATTATAAGTTAATATACACTGGTAATATGCCCCCTCGCCTGGCCTGCCACCTGCGTCTCCCTACCTGGTCTTCCACTTGGAGGTTTTGGATCTTCCAGTGCCAGCTAGGCCTCAAACAGTCAAATGGAGTGTGTTACCTAAAATTGCCAGCACTCAAAATATTCCAGAAAAATGTAAGCTAGCTGGCAGCTTTTTTGCAGGATTTATGTGAATTGAATCCACTTGAAAACACTAACCATGACTTTCAAAGCCATGCACAACCTGTCTCCTGCCTACATCTGTGACCTAGTCTCCCGGTACCTATCTGCACGCAACCTCAGATCCTCACAAGATCTCCTTCTCTGCTCCTCTCTTATCTCCTCTTCCCACAATCGCGTACAAGATTTCTCCCATGCATCCCCCATACTCTGGAACGCTCTACCTCAGCACATCAGACTCTCCCCTACCGTGGAAAGCTTCAAGAGGAACCTCAAGACCCACCTCTTCCAACAAGCCTACAACCTACAATAGCCCTCAGTCCAGTAGACCACTGTGCAACCAGCTCTGTCCTCACCTATTGTACCATCACCCATTCCCTGTAGACTGTGAGCCCTCGCGGGCAGGGTCCTCTCTCCTCCTATACCAGTCTGTTTTGTACTGTTAATGATTGTTGTACGTATACCCTCTTTCACTTGTAAAGTGCCATGGAATAAATTGCGCTACAATAATAAATAATAATAATAATAATAATAATCCTGGATATCTTGGATTTTCCAGAATTTTCAATCTTTACGAAAACCCTAAAAAAATCGATTTGCTCATTTTGAGCTATGGCCAATATTGATTGAACCATCTATGTTTCAATAGTGGTTGTGTTGTGTTGTGTCTTGCTAGTTATATCTTAACCATGAGATATGTGGTAAGCTGGAGCTGTGCATTCCCTGCTGTAGCGATCGTTCCACACTTCCCATTGGGTTACTCCAAAGATGATTGGAGCGTTATGAACAGGATGTCCCTCCGTATACCTATGTGTGGTATTTGTGGATGAACCTTACAGTGACATGTCAGGATTGTGAAGATAATCAGGGTGTCTGGATAATCTTTTTAAGATCCTGTTTAATGCTTCTTCTGAAGAAGAAACTTTGAAAAAACAAATCCTAGGATGGATTGAAACGCATGGGACTTGATTTCAGTTTAGGATGTAGACAAGGGACTCTCCCGGAGCTTCTTGTTCTATGTGGAATAATCATTTGCAGTACTCTAAATTTAATATATTTATAAAACAGCCGTGAATATTGAAAGTAAAGTGACACCTTTATCACTACAAAAGCTGAAAGGAAAAAGCGCAATAGGTTCTTACCCAACAGACATATAAGAGTAATAAGGGATTGTGCTCACCTTATTGGGTTGTGTGTGTACGTAATCAGCTGCTGATTGGTTGGGTCTCTGTGTTTTGGCTGCATGTAATCAGCTGCTGATTGCTTGGGTCTCTGTGTTTTGGCTGCATGTAATCAGCTGCTGATTGGTTGGGTCTCGGTGTTTTGGCTGCATGTAATCAGCTGCTAATTGGTTGGGTCTCGGTGTTTTGGCTGCATGTAATCAGGTGCTGATTGGTTGGGTCTCAGTGTTTTGGCTGCATGTAATCAGCTGCTAATTGGTTGGGTCTCGGTGTTTTGGCTGCATGTAATCAGCTGCTCAGTGGTTGGGTCTCGGTGTTTTGGCTGCATGTAATCAGCTGCTGATTGGTTGGGTCTCAGTGTTTTGGCTGCATGTAATCAGCTGCTGATTGGTTGGGTCTCGGTGTTTTGGCTGCATGTAATCAGCTGCTCAGTGGTTGGGTCTCGGTGTTTTGGCTGCATGTAATCAGGTGCTGATTGGTTGGGTCTCAGTGTTTTGGCTGCATGTAATCAGCTGCTGATTGGTTGGGTCTCGGTGTTTTGGCTGCATGCAATCAGCTGCTGATTGGTTGGGTCTCGGTGTTTTGGCTGCATGTAATCAGCTGCTGATTGGTAGGGTCTCGGTGTTTTGGCTGCATGTAATAAGCTGCTGCAGAGTCCATGGGCTTAAAAAGCTGAAGCAGATCAGGAACAAAGTAAATGGGGAACTGTTATTGTGTAGCTGAAGCTATGACATAAATCCAGGAAAGATTAAATGAAGGTGATTTTATTCCATGCATTTCAAAGTGTGACCCCACTTCTTCATCAGGAAATCCACCGATATAACACACAACAGTAGTATAGTCTATAAATAGCAGCAAGTTTTTCAATAAAGAGCGCCAAAGCAAAGACATAGCAGGGAGTCAGAGTCCAAGGAGGCGCTTAGGATGTTCATTCTGTGATACAAAAATAAAAATAAACTTTTCTATTTAATTTATTTGGTAAAAAGAAAGACACAATAGAAAAAAGCTGAAAAAAATAAAAAAAGCAGAAAAAGAAAAAAACGGAAGGAATTTTTTTTTAACAAAGTCTGAAAACATTGAAGTGGACTAGAACCCAGTAATGGTTGAGCGATATGTTCGAGAAAGGCAAGGACTTACAGCATTATTTTTATATCAGACAATGAACATCCTAAGCGACGATTTATAGACTGCACTACTGTTGTAACCTGTTATATTGGTGGATTTCCTGATGAAGAAGTGGGATGACACTTCGAAACACGTTGACTAAAACCACCATCGTTCAATTTTCCTGGATTTATGTCTTACCTTCAGCAGCGCAGTAATAGTTCCCTGTCAACTTTGTACCTGACCTGCTACACCTTTATCAGGGCACTGCTCACTCTATATACAGAGGCAGCATCAAATAGATAAAAGAGGGTAAGGTCAAAGGTCACATCTGTTTTCAATTGGTTAAAATGGTATAAATAATGTAAAAAAAAGACAATGCATTCATAAACATATATACAATTGATTCTGTGAAAATTGTATTATAATCTGAAGTACAGTTCTTTTATAGGAAAAAATATAATTTTTCTTGCAGTCCAACAGGGGTTGTCATAACAACCAGAGACTTGGAAAAAGATAAGTTACCCATGTGAGTTACATGCATTAAAATGATAAGGAATTTTTCAATTTAACATATGCCTAAGAATCTAAAAATCATAGATATAGGTTCACCAGGCTTAGCATAGCATCAAATTATCTTATCAATGGGGAACAATGCCCCAATAGTTTTCTTTTTTTATAAATAGTTTATTTACTCATTTATACATTACCAACATATTTTGTAGTGTTGTACAAGGAGTGTCGTCATGGACATCACTTCCTGTCGCAACTATGGTGCCCCATCTGAATTCCAAATTGTTGAAAGAGTGCTCGGTTAGAGAGGTGTCTTAAATTCAATATCACCCTATTTCTTCCCAAATAAGACGAAATCCACACAAACACAAGCAGAATATAGAAACTTCATGCTGATTCAGAACCAGGACTCCATCAGTACTAGGAGGCAACAGGTGTTACCACTAATTGATGACCTGCTGGTGTGGAAACCTGTAGAAACCTAAACTGTTCAAAGATCAACAGTGACTAGAAATGAGCAAAGCCGAGGTTTGGTGTTCAGCTTTTGTACCAAACACAGACTTCCCATAAAAAACTGAGTTCGGGTTCGGAGTTCAGGTGCTTTACGTATGCAAACCACTCATGCACTCATCACTCTGCTTGGGGTATGGTCGGTGCTCAGCCAAGTGGGAACCTTTTGCAGTGTTTGAACAGCTCACACTGGGGGTAACACTGAGATCAAATGTAGTGTGCACCAAAAAAAATATAAAAAACCTCACCTTCCCGAACCTGGAAATGCTCTGTTTATGGTTGGCTGTATGTGGGTGGAGACCCGAAATGCCCAATTAGTGACTTCCATTAAGGTTTAGGTCAAGTCCGGGTCCCACACCAAACTTTATCTAAAGTCCGGCTGAACCTGCTGAACCGAACTTCCATGGATCTGCTCATCTCTAACAGTGACCCAAAATTGTAATCTCCATTGTAGCCATAATGATGTTTATACATTTTTCATGCAATCATGGTAACTCATTGGTGTCTATTGTTGCTTTCACTCCTTTTTTCCCCAAAGTAAAAATTGTTTTAATAGTATATTTATTTGCTCTGCGTTATTTAATTTGTGCCTTTTTTAAGTTATTTTTCTTAGTTCAGTCTTGTTTTTTTTTTTTTTATTCGTTAGTATGTATGGATTTTTGGCTATCCAGATTTTTTAGCCTAAAATGTTGAAAATTATAGCACAATTGTACTTCAGTATCTTTCTCTAATTTGTCTTATCTTCTTTTGTGCAGTTGAAGCCTAACTGCAACGTATTAAAGCTTATTGAAGGATTATACAACTCTAAAAAGGCGCCAAAAAGAAAAATTCAATAGAGGCAAAAAATAAGCATCGTTTGCACCAATTCATTAAAAAGGTTTTCCATTTTCAAGAAAGAAGACCTCATATACTCTGAAATGCATAAAATAACAGATTAGGTACTCCACCTCGCTGAGTCTAGCACCTTCTTCCCACCATTGGTTGGGTGTCGGTGTTTTGGCTGCAGCAATTACATTACATCGAGAACCCACATCAGTACTGTGGCCAATAACTGAGCTAAGTATCTCAGCTAAGACACCTACAGGGATTTGCTACAGTGATGTATGCTGTCGATGTAATGTTATAACTGCAAGAAAAATATGTAGACTCCTGCAATGGCAGAACTGGACCTGGGAAGTATGAGTAGAGATGAGCAGTTCTGTGAAGGTTCGGTTTGCCGGCAGCAAATGAGCCAAGCCTCCACTGGTTCGAGCTTGACCCGAACCAAGTAACTGATTGGCAGTTTGAGTCTCCGCCCACTTACAACCAGACATAGGAAGATCACTTCAGGGAAAAGTGGGTGGGCTTTTTAAAAAAAATTTTGGGTTTGCCCACTACATATAATCATGCTAATGTTACCCCAAGTGTGAGCTATTCAAACACTGCAAGCGTCTCACACAGGGCTGAGCACCAAGTGTAACGGAGCACAAGCATTGCTCGCGCAAGTGAAGTTTGCATGTAAAGCATCTGAACCTTGAACCCGAGCCTTGATTTTATAAGTTGGTGTTCGGTTTCGAAAACCGAATCTCAAGTTCGCTGATCTCTAAGGTTGAGCTCCTGCTCTGTTTGTAATTTTAGGTATTTTAGAACATTTGGAGTCCACTTTACTGGTGTAACATCAGGTTGTCATAACAGAGATTAGATTTAAGTATTTCCCAGATTGTAGATATAAATCTGCGGTTCCAGCAACCCCTTGTGATGAGCTTATAAAGTGACCCTACTTACAAAAAGAGATTATCACATGTGGACAGACAGTAATATTATTTCAACGTTTCAGACGTCACGTAAGCTCCCATGTATACTACATATCTACTGATGTTTACTGAGTCACATACTGTGTATTCAAGAATCGGACCGAGTGGAATGCGATAAAACATCGCATTCCAATCGGACCAATATTAGCCTATGTGCCAGCACCCATGAGCAATTATTTTCTCAGCCTGATTGGACTGAGAAAACAATCGCAGCATGCTGCGACTGTAATGCGAGACTCTTTCTCTTGCACCCATTCAAGTCTATGAGATGAGAGAAAGATGGCACTGCACTCGCGGTACAACGGTGTACCGTGAGTGCAGGGAAAGAATGGCAATAGCCGGCTACGGAGGAGAGAGGGAAGTAAATCCCTCCCGCCACTCCTTAGTGCCGGCCCGCCCCTCCTCAGTGCCGGGTGGAGCTGAAGTCCGATCGCATGATTGGACCTCAGTCACAGTGAGACTCGCATGACACTTGGCTCCCGCTGTGCTGCCAGCATGAGCCGAGTGTCATGCGACGATCGCATTAGTCCGCGTGTGGCCCCGGCCTTATATGTATCCTCTAAACAAAATCCATGGAAGTCCTGTGCACCAATGACGTTCGAAGACATCTCACTTTACGATGAACAAGTCAACTAGCGAATAATTCAACGCTCTTGTTACAAACATTGCACAGCACAAGTTATGGCAGGACTAGTAGAAGTAATAAATGAGATAAATGAGACAAAGCAATATAAAATATCCTACACTAGGACTAAGCAAATTTCCCTTTCAAATAAATTTGACTGAGAGAATGATTTTTTTCTTCAGTGCTTTAATCAGATAAGGTAGAATTTAATGACTTGTCCTTAATATTTTGTTATCATGGCTATATCTCACATCTGCATAAAAAAAAAAAAAGAAATATATTTATAGGATGAAATGAAAATAAAATGTAAAAGTCAGAAGAAAAAAAAACTGCTTTGTAGAACATTGGCCTCTCCTTCTCGCAGGCAGCCAACATTTTAATGACTTCTTATTTTCAAATAGTAGATTATATTCTTCTCTTCTCAATCACATCTTCGGGTTTCTGAAGGAACTGTAATCAGCAGTTCCTGTTCTGCACATTTCTGAAAGGTGACATTGTGAAGGAAAGTTGTCCGAGGGTGAAGCATGGAGAATGGTGGCATGGCGTGCCTCTATCCTCATGGGCACCGGGGTGTCATAGACTTATCTGATCACTCATTCATTTATTGTGAGATACATAATGAAGTAACACAAGTGGGTAAGTCCCTAGCCTGGCACTAGGGTGTACCATTTTACAGTACTGATTGCATATGGCACGGTTCCCAGATAAAATGAACTAAGGTTGGCATTGTATTAAGTGTTAATGGCACTTTGTTATGCTTTCATCGCCTGCTGGAATGAGGGGATATATATCTTTTCCTAGATGCCAATGAAACCTCATTAAAATACAGGTCTATAGAAAAAAATCAAAAGCTATTGTTTTTACCCAATTATTACAATTAACCCTTCTTTCATGAACTGATTCGCTGATTCTCCTCCTGGAACACTGAACGTTTTACGAAATGTCGTTGCCTTTTTGTTTATGATTCTCATGCTCATTTCTTTTTCCCTTATAAAACAATGATTGCCCATAAAACCGTCATTTCTGCGGTTTCTTATCACAATGTGATCACTACTTAACGCGAAAAAATGATCTTATGATAGGTTTGGATAGCCTCAAAGTGCCCACAATGGCTATTATAAACCTGCAGTGAAAATTGTGGAGTTTTTTTTTTTTATTACGCTTGTCTTCTCCATTTATATAGTGACGATATGTATCCTACACCGTAATTAACATTGACATTAAGCAGTAAATACTACATGACAAGCGACACCATTCTTCACCCATCTTTACACGTCTTAATAATGTATAATTACTTATACAATTTTGCATTCTATCTAGCTTTAAGTCATACTGTGCAAATAGCTAAATAATTACTACTGTGTGAAATATTTCAGTGCATTATATTGCAATGCTGATGGCTGGTGAGAGGCAGAAGTTAAATTTCTCTTTGCCCAGGAAAATGATTATAGACATTTTTCTAAAGTAAGGTTTAGAGGGGAAAAAAAGAGGATAATACAGGTGGGTGGTGCAGAGTTAATCACCTGTTTAGCACTCAAGTCATTAGACTAAAAAATGTAACAGAACTGATTTTGCAAATATACTCTCTTTTTTGTACTGTAAAGCTTACATAGTTACATAGGTTGAAAAAAGCCTTAGGTCCATCTAGTTCAACCTTCCTCTTCTGATTATAAATTTTGTCTCTAAATCATTTATAATCAACAATGCTGTGTGTACTGAGGAAATCATCCAGCCCTTTTTTAAAGCTGTTATAGTATCTGCCATTACTACCTCTTGTGGTAGGGTATTCCACAGTCTGACTGCTCTAACTGTAAAGGACCCTTTCCTATTTAGCTGTCGGAATCGCTTTTCTTCCACTCGCAGTGAGTGCCCCCTGGTCCTTAATATCGTCTTCGGAAGAAATAAGTCATGTGCCAGTCCTTTGTATTGACCACACATATATTTATACATATAAATGAGATCTGTGAGATCTCCTCTGAGACATCTTTTTTCTAAGCTAAACATATTTAACTTTACCAACCTGTCATCATATGGGAGGTCTCCATTCCTTGCAATAATCTAGTTACCTGCTTTTGAACTGACTCTAATTCCTGAATATCCTTTTTAAAATGTGGAGCCCAAAACTGGATCCCATATTCTAGATGTGGCCTTAACAAGTAGTGATGAGCGAGCATGCTTGTCACTACTCGGTACTCGCACGAGTATCGCTGTACTCGGGCTGCTCGGCGGGGACCGAGTAATCTCGCGATACTCGTGCTGTACTCGTGGTCTTCATTTCTGCATGTTGGCGCTCTTTTGAGAGCCAGCCCTCATGCAGGGATTGGCTGGCAGACCACTGCAATGCCACAGCCCTGTTAGTTGTGGAATTGCAGTGATTGGCCGGCCTGCACAGCGTGACCGAGCCTTTATATCGGCCGGCGCGCTGTGCTCTGCTCACAGCTATTCAGACAGTCAGTGTAGGGAGAGTGTCGCTGATTCAGGGAAAGCTTTGCGGCCCTTTATAGCTTTTTCAGTTGCAGGGCTGCAAACAGTGTGACCAAAAGTCCTTCTCAGGACTATTCTAGTTGTATACAGGCAGGCAGGGTATAGCCAGGTCGGAGTACAGTAGCAGAGTCCTTCTCAGGACTATTGTTGCTATATACAGGCAGGGTATAGCCAGGTCTGAATACAGGCTAGTGACCAAAAGAGTCCTTGTCAGGACTATTGTACCAGTATACAGGCAGGCAGGCAGGCAGGGTAGTGGTGACCGTATACCAGCCTTCATCATATCTGGGGCTGGTGTACACAGTGTAAAACAGTCCAGATAGTGTCTGACTTGTCTGTAATTGTCGCTCCCCAAAAAAACCTGTTAGGTTATTATTGCGTCCGTGCTTGGTTTTTAAAACCGCACGTGTGTGCCTGTTGGTGGCAGCGTACAGGTGCACTTGTGTGCAATTTCCACACACTTTGATATAACGCACAAGTAGTGAATATACACGTCAGCAGTGCACAGCATTGCAAAATGCGCAAGGGCATTGGCAAGGAACAAGGAAGTGGACGTGATGGTGGTGCAGGCAGAGGCCGAGGTCGTGGGCAAGCTCTAATTTCGCCACAACAAAGGGCCACATCTAGTCGCTCGCACGTCCTGTCCCAAATTCCTGGGGACCGCAGCAGTACACCGCTCTTGAACCAAGACCAGTGTCAACAGGTTGTTGGTTGGATAGCGGATAATGCTTCCAGTCAGATTGGCACCACCACAAACACTCTGTCTTCCACACGGTCAAGTGTCAGTAGCCGTGATACTGCACCGCACATTTCTGAACCTGATCCTCCTTCCTACCACCAGGCTGAGTACACGTCCTCCTCGGACATTAATGATCCCACACTTGGACACTCGGAAGAGCTGTTCACGTTTCCATTCACACATTCTGGCCTCTCGCCAGCTCATATTGAAGTGGGTCATGAGGAGATCGTCTGTACAGATGGCCAAATATTTGAGCATCCACGTTCTCACGAAGTTGGCAACGTGTCTCAACAAGTGGTGGACGATGATGAGACACAATTGTCAGCAAG
Source organism: Anomaloglossus baeobatrachus (assembly GCF_048569485.1). Taxonomy (NCBI): domain Eukaryota; kingdom Metazoa; phylum Chordata; class Amphibia; order Anura; family Aromobatidae; genus Anomaloglossus; species Anomaloglossus baeobatrachus. The sequence continues at coordinate 499,684,798 of NC_134358.1, read as the reverse complement.
TCAGGAGGAGGAGCAGGGTGCGGAAGAGGAAGACGACGTGGTGGATGATCCAGTAACTGACCCAACCTGGCAGGAGGATATGCAGAGCGAGGACAGCAGTGCACAGGGGGAGGGAGGCGTAGCATCACAACAGGCAGCAAGAAGCAGGGTGGTGGCCCCAGGCAGAAGTCAGGCAACCGTTCCCCGGAACAACACGACGACACAAGGTGCCTGTACAAATGTTAGGTCTTCCCGAGTCTGGCAGTTTTTTAAGTTGGATCCAGATGATTCAAAAAAGGCCATTTGCAACACCTGCCGTGCCAGCATCAGCAGGGGTACCAAAACTAGCAGCCTGACCACCACCAGCATGATCAGGCACATGTCAGCCAAGCACCCGACTTTGTGGGAAGTACAACAGAGTCGAGGAGCAGTGCTTGCTGATGTCACTGCTACGTCTTCGCTGGTTGTGCATGCGAGCCAATCCTCTGTCCATGCTGCCTGCGAACAAGCCTCCTCCACTCCTGCACCTGCAGTTGCCTACGCAGAAAGAACACCATCATCAAGCACGTCCTTGTCCCAGCGCAGCGTTCAGTTATCCATTCAGCAAACCTTTGAACGCAGGCGCAAATACACTGCCAACACCCCACATGCCACAGTTCTAAATGCTAACATTTCGCGACTGCTTGCGCTGGAAATGTTGCCTTTTAGGCTGGTGGAGACAGAAGCATTCCGTGACCTGATGGCGGCAGCTGTCCCACGTTACTCGGTCCCCAGCCGCCACTATTTCTCCCGGTGTGCCGTCCCCGCGTTGCATAACCACGTGTCACAAAACATCACACGTGCCCTGAACAACGCTGTTTCACCCAAGGTCCACCTAACCACAGACACGTGGACAAGTGCTTGTGGGCAAGGCCGCTACATCTCGTTGACGGCACACTGGGTTAATATTGTGGAAGCTGGGACCCAGTCTGAGCGAGGGACGGAACACGTCCTTCCCACACCAAGGTTTGCAGGCCCTACCTCAGTCAGTGTTTCACCCACACTCTACAGCTCCGGAATGTCATGCTCTTCAGCCTCCTCCTCCTCCTGCGCATCCTCATCCACTGTGCCCTCCACACCAGTCACAAGCTGGAAGCACTGCAGCACTGCCTCGGCGAAGCGGCAACAGGCTGTGCTGAAGCTAATCTGCATAGGTGACAAACCCCACAATGCAGAAGAGCTGTGGACAGCTCTGAAACAGCAGGCAGATCACTGGCTCACACCTCTGAACCTAAAGCCAGGAAAGGTCGTGTGTGACAATGGCCGGAACCTGGTGGTGGCTTTGAGGCGAGGCCAGCTGACACATGTTCCATGCGTGGCCCATGTGCTCAACCTCGTGGTTCAGCGGTTTATAAAGTCATACCCAGAGCTGTCTGATCTGCTGGTAAAAGTTCGCCGCCTGTCTGCACATTTTCGAAAGTCACCTACTGCTTCAGCCGGCCTTGCCGGCTTTCAGCGCCGTTTGCATCTTCCGGCTCACAGACTGGTGTGTGATGTCCCCACGCGTTGGAATTCAACTCTGCACATGTTGGTCAGGATATGTGAGCAGAAGAGGGCAGTTGTTGAGTACCTGCATCACCTAAGCCGTCGGGAAATGGGTCAAACTCCACACATAACACCTGAGGAGTGGAGATGGATGTCAGACCTATGTACCATCCTCCAAAACTTTGAGGACTCCACCAAGATGGTGAGTGGTGATGACGCCATTATTAGCGTCACCATACCGCTACTCTGCCTTCTAAAACGGTCTCTGCTGAAAAACAAACATGATGCATTGCAGGCGGAGCGCGATGAGTTTGAGCAAGAAACAGTAGTGGGTGTGGGTGATAACACACAGCACAGCCTCGTCTCATCACAACGTGCAGTGGAGGACTATGACGAGGAGGAGGATGAAGACATGGAGCAACTCTCCGGCCAAATTGAGGATATGACATGCACACCAGTCATATCCTCGGTTCAGCGTGGCTGGCCAGAGGACAGGGTAGATGAGGAGGAGGAGGAGGAGGAGGAGGAGGAGGAGGACAGCATGTTCAGTCATCTTGTTGGTCAGGCTACTGAAGTCCTGGCTGTTAAGAGTCTGGCGCACATGGCTGACTTTATGGTAAGCTGCCTGTCTCATGACCCTCGCGTTAAGAACATCTTGGCCGACAATCATTACTGGTTGGTAACACTGTTAGACCCACGCTACAAGGAGAACTTTTTGTCTCTTATTCCCGTGGAGGAGAGGTCAACCAAAATGCAGCAGTTTCGGAAGGCCATACTCACGGAAGTAGGCAAAGCATTCCCCTCACAAAACACTAGCGGCATAGGTCAGGAATCAGTGGACAACCGAGGCGTACAGCCGAGAGAGGCACAAGTCCAATCCGCCAGAGGTAGGGGAACAGTCTTTAAGATGTGGGACAGTTTTCTCAGCCCCTCACGTACCACAGCCCCTGAGGTGCGGGGTAGTGCCACAAGAAATCCTAAGTTTGCCCAGATGCTGAAGGAGTACCTTGCAGATCGAACAACTGTATTCCGACATTCCTCTGTGCCTTACAATTATTGGGTATCCAAGCTGGACACGTGGCATGAATTGGCTCTCTACGCCTTGGAAGTCCTGGCCTGCCCTGCTGCTAGCGTTTTGTCAGAGCGTGTTTTTAGTGCCGCAGGTGGAATCATTACAGATAAACGCACCCGCCTGTCAACTGAAAATGCTGACAGGCTGACTCTGATCAAGATGAACAAGGGTTGGATTGGGCCAGACTTCACCACACCACCAGCAAATGAGAGCGGAATTTAAAGTTTGCCATGTACCTCCACTCACCCATGGGTACACACTGCTGGACTTTGGATAATCGCTGGACTGCTCCTCCTTCTCCTCATGCGCCACCATGATGATGACCGTTACAAATTGCAATACTTAGGCCTTTGTTTCAGGTATACCCCCAGTGGTAAATTTTTTCGCCCATTCTTTGCAGAATGGACATTACAACGACAGGAGACCCGCTCCTTTGCAATGGGAACAATGTTTTGAGGCCCTCATGCACGTCTCTACCCAGGGACAACGTGGAGCCTCCCAATTTTTGGCTGCCCTGCCTAAGGGCTATACTATAATACACCCACTTCCTTAAAATGGACACTTAATGTTTTGAGGCCCTCATGCACGTCTCTACCCAGGGACAACGTGGAGCCTCCCAATTTTTGGCTGCCCTGCCTAAGGGCTATACTATAATACACCCACTTCCTTAAAATGTACACTTAATGTTTTGAGGCCATCATGCACGTCTCTATCCAGGGACAATGTGGAGCCTCCCAATTTTTGGCTGCCCTGGCAAAGGGCTATACTGAAATAGACCCACTTCCTTACAATGGGCACTTCAGGTTTACAGGCCATCATGCACGTCTCTATCCAGGGACAATGTGGAGCCTCCCAATTTTTGGCTGCCCTGGCAAAGGGCTATACTGAAATAGACCCACTTCCTTACAATGGGCACTTCAGGTTTACAGGCCATCATGCACGTCTCTATCCAGGGACAATGTGGAGCCTCCCAATTTTTGGCTGCCCTGGCAAAGGGCTATACTGAAATAGACCCACTTCCTTACAATGGGCACTTCAGGTTTACAGGCCATCATGCACGTCTCTATCCAGGGACAATGTGGAGCCTCCCAATTTTTGGCTGCCCTGGCAAAGGGCTATACTGAAATAGACCCACTTCCTTACAATGGGCACTTCAGGTTTACAGGCCATCATGCACGTCTCTATCCAGGGACAATGTGGAGCCTCCCAATTTTTGGCTGCCCTGGCAAAGGGCTATACTGAAATAGACCCACTTCCTTACAATGGGCACTTCAGGTTTACAGGCCATCATGCACGTCTCTATCCAGGGACAATGTGGAGCCTCCCAATTTTTGGCTGCCCTGGCAAAGGGCTATACTGAAATAGACCCACTTCCTTACAATGGGCACTTCAGGTTTACAGGCCATCATGCACGTCTCTATCCAGGGACAATGTGGAGCCTCCCAATTTTTGGCTGCCCTGGCAAAGGGCTATACTGAAATAGACCCACTTCCTTACAATGGGCACTTCAGGTTTACAGGCCATCATGCACGTCTCTATCCAGGGACAATGTGGAGCCTCCCAATTTTTGGCTGCCCTGGCAAAGGGCTATACTGAAATAGACCCACTTCCTTACAATGGGCACTTCAGGTTTACAGGCCATCATGCACGTCTCTATCCAGGGACAATGTGGAGCCTCCCAATTTTTGGCTGCCCTGGCAAAGGGCTATACTGAAATAGACCCACTTCCTTACAATGGGCACTTCAGGTTTACAGGCCATCATGCACGTCTCTATCCAGGGACAATGTGGAGCCTCCCAATTTTTGGCTGCCCTGGCAAAGGGCTATACTGAAATAGACCCACTTCCTTACAATGGGCACTTCAGGTTTACAGGCCATCATGCACGTCTCTATCCAGGGACAATGTGGAGCCTCCCAATTTTTGGCTGCCCTGGCAAAGGGCTATACTGAAATAGACCCACTTCCTTACAATGGGCACTTCAGGTTTACAGGCCATCATGCACGTCTCTATCCAGGGACAATGTGGAGCCTCCCAATTTTTGGCTGCCCTGGCAAAGGGCTATACTGAAATAGACCCACTTCCTTACAATGGGCACTTCAGGTTTACAGGCCATCATGCACGTCTCTATCCAGGGACAATGTGGAGCCTCCCAATTTTTGGCTGCCCTGGCAAAGGGCTATACTGAAATAGACCCACTTCCTTACAATGGGCACTTCAGGTTTACAGGCCATCATGCACGTCTCTATCCAGGGACAATGTGGAGCCTCCCAATTTTTGGCTGCCCTGGCAAAGGGCTATACTGAAATAGACCCACTTCCTTACAATGGGCACTTCAGGTTTACAGGCCATCATGCACGTCTCTATCCAGGGACAATGTGGAGCCTCCCAATTTTTGGCTGCCCTGGCAAAGGGCTATACTGAAATAGACCCACTTCCTTACAATGGGCACTTCAGGTTTACAGGCCATCATGCACGTCTCTATCCAGGGACAATGTGGAGCCTCCCAATTTTTGGCTGCCCTGGCAAAGGGCTATACTGAAATAGACCCACTTCCTTACAATGGGCACTTCAGGTTTACAGGCCATCATGCACGTCTCTATCCAGGGACAATGTGGAGCCTCCCAATTTTTGGCTGCCCTGGCAAAGGGCTATACTGAAATAGACCCACTTCCTTACAATGGGCACTTCAGGTTTACAGGCCATCATGCACGTCTCTATCCAGGGACAATGTGGAGCCTCCCAATTTTTGGCTGCCCTGGCAAAGGGCTATACTGAAATAGACCCACTTCCTTACAATGGGCACTTCAGGTTTACAGGCCATCATGCACGTCTCTATCCAGGGACAATGTGGAGCCTCCCAATTTTTGGCTGCCCTGGCAAAGGGCTATACTGAAATAGACCCACTTCCTTACAATGGGCACTTCAGGTTTACAGGCCATCATGCACGTCTCTATCCAGGGACAATGTGGAGCCTCCCAATTTTTGGCTGCCCTGGCAAAGGGCTATACTGAAATAGACCCACTTCCTTACAATGGGCACTTCAGGTTTACAGGCCATCATGCACGTCTCTATCCAGGGACAATGTGGAGCCTCCCAATTTTTGGCTGCCCTGGCAAAGGGCTATACTGAAATAGACCCACTTCCTTACAATGGGCACTTCAGGTTTACAGGCCATCATGCACGTCTCTATCCAGGGACAATGTGGAGCCTCCCAATTTTTGGCTGCCCTGGCAAAGGGCTATACTGAAATAGACCCACTTCCTTACAATGGGCACTTCAGGTTTACAGGCCATCATGCACGTCTCTATCCAGGGACAATGTGGAGCCTCCCAATTTTTGGCTGCCCTGCCTAAGGGCTATACTACAATAGACCCACTTCCTTACAATGGGCACTTCAGGTTTACAGGCCATCATGCACGTCTCTATCCAGGGACAATGTGGAGCCTCCCAATTTTTGGCTGCCCTGCCTAAGGGCTATACTACAATAGACCCACTTCCTTACAATGGGCACTTCAGGTTTACAGGCCCTCATGCACGTCTGTATGCAGGGGCATTGGTGAACCTCACAATTTTGGACTGCCCTGGCAAAGGAAAATACTACAAAGACTCACTTCCTCAAAATGTGCACATTAGACTCAAGAGGCCTTCATGTACGTCTCTTCTCAGGGACATCGGAGTGCCACACAATGTTTTCACGTAAAATCTTTCATGTATTAATCTCAAAAAGTAACATACACCAGCTCTATCTCACTATTGGGTATGTGCCCTTAACATTTCCGCCATGAAAAATCATTTTGGGGTCATTTTGGAAGGTTTTCTGGTGAGTCCGTAAAAATGGCGTAAAACGCGGACAAAATTGTTCACAGCTGTGACTTTTCAGTGATAAATGCTTCAAGGGGTCTTCCCCATGCTGTTGCCATGTCATTTGAACACTCTTCTGAGACTTTTGTGACATTTTTAGGGTTTCTCCATGCTGCCGGGGGGTCATTTCACAAAAATACTCGGGTCTCCCATAGGATAACATTGGGCTCGTTGCTCGGGCCGAGTACACGAGTATCTTGGGAGGCTCGGCCCGAGCTTCGAGCACCCGAGCTTTTTAGTACTCGCTCATCACTATTAACAAGTGTTTTATAGGCCCCTTTCACACGTCAGTGATTCTGGGACATTTGTGCTTTTTTTTAAACGTACCAGAATCACTGACATACGCAGACCCATTATAATGATTGGGTCTGCTCACACGTCAGTGATTTTTCACTGCACGTGTCTCCTTGCGGCGTACCCGCGTGTGCGTGATTGCCACACGGAGACATGTCAATTTTTTTCTGGCATCACTGATGTCCCACGGACCACGCAGTGGTGTGGTCCGTGAAACACATGCCAGAAAAAAACGTGCTTTTAAAATAAAAATCATTTTTACTCACCCGGCGTCCAGCGATGTCCTCCGCAGCCTGTGCAGCCTTGCCTTGCTGCTTCAGAGCCGGCTCATTATTGTCGCGCATATTCATTATGCGCGACACAGCCGACCCGGAAGCAGCTGCTGCGGGGGTCAGCGCCGGCCGGATGCTGCACCGCGGGAGCGATCAGCACCATGGAGAGCGGGAGCGCGCACAGGTGAGTTGTTTTCTAAGTGCAACACCGGGCCACGGAGAACGGAGCCCGGATTGCACCTAGACAACCCACGTGTGCCGTGAATCACGGCACACGCAGGGACATGTGCGTGTTTTACACGCCAGTGAAAAACTTCACTGTTTTTCACTGACGTGTGAAACGGGCCATAGAGGGGTAACAATACATTGGGATCACGGGATCTAATCTCTCTTTTTATACACCCTAAATTCTTGTTTGCTTTTACAGTTGCTGCCTGACATGGAGTGCTGCTGCTCAGCTTATTTGTAATGAGAAGACTCAAGTCCTTCTCCTGTTCTGTAGTCCCGAGTTTACTTCCATTTAATGTATATGCAGCTATAGGATTACTACATCCTAAAGGGCACTTTACACGCTGCGATATCGATATCGCTGGTGAGCGTACCTGCCCCCTTCGGTTGTGCGTCACGAGCAAATCGCTGCCCGTGGCGCACAACATCGCTAACACCCGTCACACATACTTACCTGCCTAGCGATGTCGCTGTGGCCGGCGAACCACCTCCTTTCTAAGGGGGCGGTTCGTTCAGCATCACAGCGACGTCACTAAGCGGCCGTCCAATAGAAGCGGAGGGGCGGAGATGAGCGGGACGAACATCCCGCCCAACCCCTTCCTTCCTCATAGCGGGCGGCCGCAGGTACGAGGTTGTTCCTTGTTCCTGCGGAGTTACACATAGCGATGTGTGCTGCCGCAGGAATGACGAACAACCTGCGTCCTGCAAGAGCAACGATAATTGGGAATGGAACGACGCGTCAACGATCAATGATAAGGTAAGTGATTTTGATCGTTAACGGTCGTTCGTGCGATTCACATGCAACGACGTCGCTAACGAGGCCGGATGTGTGTCACGAATTCCGTGGCCCCAACAACATCTCGTTAGCGATGTCGTTGCATTTAAAGTGGCCTTAGGTGCATTACTTTACATTTATCAACATTAAATCTCATTTGCCAAGTATCTGCCCATTCTGACATCTTATCCAAATCATTTTGTAATATTGTACTATCAAGGTCCGTTTTAATATCCTACATAGTTTGGTGTCGTCAGCAAAGACTGACACTGTACTATCAACTAGCTTTGTTCACAAATTTATTTGGATGTTCTATTTGTCCACCTTTTTTCCGGAAAAATAGACAAGTAAGTGATCCATTCCACCATTTTTGCAAATGGAAGCAGGAAGGGGGTCCCATTAATTATTAAGAAACTCAATTGTTGTCTGTTCCTTTGAACGTAACTAAAATTTCTGAATGTACAGATCTAAAAAAAATAGAACCCAGAGGAACCCCATAATAATCAATGGAACTCGTCCACTTCACTTTGCATAAATGGTACAATGGATCACTTGCTCCATTTGTCTGTTCCTTAAATGAATAAGATTAATGGACTTTTTTTAATGGAAATGTGAACAAAGCCATTTACAATAGCCAACAATCCAACAGATTCTAACTCTAATGACCCATTGTTCATAATTGTGTAATGTCAATTTGTTGAGCGACTGAACAATGAAGTCTAAAAAGCTATATAGTTGTACATGAAATCGTTTAGGTGAATGATAAAATGTTTGTTCATGTAAATGGAGATTGTTTGTCCAAGTCTGACAGACAAATAGGAGGAGCGGAAATGTAAATCCTAAACGGGGTAATAATTCTGTGTGATCAAAGTGCAAGAGGTTCTATGTTACGATCTAACGATTGTAATCCAACCATTTCATTCCTGATTCTTGTCCTGTATAAAATCATGGACACATGAGAGTGCAACAGGTTAACAAAACTATGGCCCTGTGCGCATGCTGCGGATTTTACCGCGGAATTGCCGCGGATTTCGCTAAGGAATGCTGCAGTCCTTCTCCAGCAAAACCTATGGAGATTACAAAATGCTGTGCGCACACTGCGTCTTTTTGTCCCTGCGGGTTCTTCTGAGAAATTTCTGCTGCGGAACTAAAGTGCATGTCACTTCTTTTTCGCAGGTACCTGCGGTTTTTGCCATAGATAATTGTAAAAAACTCCAGGGAACAACCTGCGGAAAAACCGAGGCAAACCATGGTAAATCCGCATGCAGTGTTCTGGTGCTGTTTGCTGCGTTTTTTTACCGCAAGTGTGGTAATCTTTCAGAGGCTGCGGAATTTTCTTAAGAAAATTCCATTTTTTAGTGCGCACAGGGCCTAAAAATGTATTTTACTTATTGAAAGTTTATTTAAAATACATAGCGCATTCAATCAATAATAAATATACAAAGGCCACGGTGAGTGGGACAGACGTGCAATCTTAACCCCTAAAATAGGGTTGAAACTAAAGGAACATGCATCAAAGAATGGACACACAGGAGAATGTCGTCAAATAATGTCAGCAATATGTAAATTATAATGCAACAATGATTATTAATAATAATATGCTGACTGCATTCAATTATATATTCAAGGAGTAATTGCATATTCCAAGGTGCATGGCTCTTTAAAAAACAAACTTTTCTTTCTGTTTCTATTTAACACAGTTTTTTGGTCATCGCAAAAAGTGACTTGTGCCAGATCAAAAGAATGATGGAAGAGTGTAAGCAAGCAGGCACCAAGAACTTGGATGTACAGAGCCCACAGGGTATAATGCAAAGGATTCACATGCAGTGTAAAGCAATACAATGACAAGTGCTCATTTTGTAATGAATTACATTGAGCATTGTTATCCAAGTTTCTCTTACTAAACCTACTGAAGGGCAAGAGTAACTCTCATCTATGAATTTCAGTAAATAAAAATAATATATAAGATGCTGCTTACATATTGTTATTGAGTATTGTTATAGACCCCTCCCTATTACTAATCCAGGGCTTGATGGCAGCTGTCATTTTCTGACAAATCACATCTGTCATTAACCCCTTACCCCTTATCTTATGTCGATTGCCACCGCACCAGAGCAATCGGGATGAATCAAGTAATGCACCAAGATTGGTACATCTAATGTGATGTGCCAATTTTGGGCCATTGCAGGCTGATATTATCAGGAAGGGAGGAGCCATGGATATTGCCCCCCCAGCCTAAAATTATCAGTCTCCACCTGTCTGCTTTACTGTGGCTGGTTATAAAAAATGGGGGGACCCTATGCCATTTTTGTTAAATTATTTTTTTAAATTTAAAAAAATGCCATAGGATTCCATCTATTTAGATATTCAGCCACGGTAAAGCTCACAGGTGGGGGGCTGCAGCCTATAGCTGTTTTACCTGTGCTGGCTATCAAAATATGGCATGAGCCTACGCCATTTTTTAAATTATTTATTTAATTCTTTTTACACTACCATACAGCAAACTGACTTCAACCAATCACACACGAGGACACAGGATGGGGGGGGTGTAAAGCAGTCTGCAACCAATCACAGACACTTGTACAGAGGTAGGGTGGAGTTAACAGTGAATATTTATGAACTTTAGTAAGCGGGCCCGTAAGAGAGTCTGACTGCAGCATGATCCTCCGGGAAACACGGTATGTATAACTATTCTGCTCTTATTACCACTTAACTTCCAATTGTGTCACCCTAGCTCTTACTGCGGTCATTTTACAGGCCAGAACTTCTTGCCCAACTGACTTGTATGGCGTTCAATGTCCAGGGTCAAGTTTGGCTGCCGAACCCGATTACTTGTTTAGTCTGTACTGGTTTGCTGAACCCGAATATCTATGGGTTCACTCTTAGGGAGGCTTTGCACACTACGACATCGCAGGTGCGATGTCGGTGGGGTCAAATCGAAAGTGACGCACATCTGGCATCGCAGTCGATATCATAGTGTGCAAATCCTTTATGATACGATTAATGAGCTCAAAAGCGCCATTATCGTATTATCAGTGTAGGGTCTGACATTTCCATAATGCCGGTGCAGCGACAGGTACGATGTAGTTCCTCGTTCCTGCGGCAACACACATCACTGTGTATGAAGCCGCAGGAGCGAGGAACATCTCCTACCTGCGTCCCGGCTGCAATGCAGAAGGAAGGAGGTGGGCGGGATGTTTACATCCTGCTCATCTCTGCCCCTCCGCTGCTTTTGGCCGTCTGCCATGTGACGTCGCTGTGACGCCGCACGACCCGCCCCCTTAGGAAGGAGGCGGATCGCTGGCCAGAGCAACGTCGCAGGACAGGTGAGTGCATGTGAAGCTGGCATAGCGATAATGTTCGCTACGCCAGCAATCACAAGATATCGCTGCTGCGACGGGGGCGGGGACTATCGCGCTCGACATCGCAGCATCGGCTTGCGATGTCGCAGCGTGCAAAGTACCCCTTAGTTTTAAGTAGTCGAAACCAGAGAGCTCCTTAGGCCTAAAAGAACAGCCATCATAATAACTAACTTAGGGAACCTAATAAGGAGCATTTTTAACAGAATTCTCCTCCAAAAGCATCAATTTGAGGGTAACATTCAATTCATCACAGGGATAGTTTATGTTGTCACATGGAGAATCTCAGGATCTATAATCCTAAACCATAGGGACGCCGTGTGCCTCTGTACCGGCTCTATGCTCAGGGCTTTGCTATGTGCATGAGGCCGAATAATTTAGTGAGTTAGAAAACTTAATATTTTGCCTAAGGCAAACTGAAGAAAATTCATGATAATTCACACACCATGGGAGGTTGTGATAAACTCTGTCCTGCTAAAACTGTATGTGTCTTATAATGTAAAATATAGTAACTAATAACTAATATCATAATACAATGTATCTTTGTAATTAATATAATTGTAGTTTTATAGCATGGGCAATAACAAGAAGCATAAAATTCTTTTGAGAGCCTTTAATGTTGCGTAATATGATCAGGTTTTATATACCCGTTATCAACATTATCATTTTCTTTCTATCTTTACTTTGTACATTTATTCCATTGTAGGCAAAAAAAGTAACACTTGAAGTATACACATAATCATGAAACAGCAGGAGGAAGCTTCTGGTTATCAGGGCAGAGGACAAGCAAGGGGCACAGATGGCACCTACCTCCAGGCCTCACTTCTTCCTACAGATCAACCTGTCACTGAGAGACTGTCATCGCGTCTCCTGACCCATAAAAAGTTAAAAACTTTGCAGAGCAAGCATAGAATCTGTAGCGGCTTTTGCCAAGGCACGTCACAAGTTTCTTGAAAAGTGCCCTTCTGCTGACTGATAATTTATACACTTTATATCATATGTATTATTTCTATTATATGTATTATTATATGTATTTATATGTATGCGTCTATATCTATATAGCTATAGAAATATATATATATATATATATATATATATATATATACACATATACAGTATATATTCCACTGACTTCATAATGTATATACCAAATAAAAAAAAAATATATTTTATATATATATATATATATATATATATATATATATATACTGTATAGATTGATAAAATCTCTCTCTCTCTCTCTCTCTCTCTCTCTCTCTCTATATATATATATATATATATATATATATATATATATATATATATATATATATATATATATATATATATATATATATATATATATATATATATATATATATATAGATGGATAGATAGATAGATAGATAGTACAGACCAAAAGTTTGGACACACCTTCTCATCTCTAGAACAACTGTTAAGAGGAGACTTTGCGCAGCAGGCCTTCATGGTAAAATAGCTGCTAGGAATCCACTGCTATGGACAGGCAACAAGCAGAAGAGACTTGTTTGGGCTAAAGAACACAAGGAATGGTCATTAGACCACTGGAAATCTGTGCTTTGCTCTGATGAGTCCAAATTTGAGATCTTTGGATCCAACCACCGTGTCTTTGTAGAAAAGGTGAACAGATGGACTCTACATTCCTGGTTCCCACCGTGAAGCATGGAGGAAGAGGTGTGATGGTGTGGGGGTGCTTTGCTGGTGACACTGTTGGGGATTTATTCAAAATTGAAGGCATTCTGAACCAGCATGCCTACCACAGCATCTTGCAGCGGCGTGCTATTCCATCCGGTTTGTGTTTAGTTGGACCATCATTTATTTTTCAACAGGACATTGACCCCAAACACACCTCCAGGCTGTGTAAGGGCTATTTGACTAAGAAGGAGAGTCATGAGGTGCTACGCCAGATGACCCATTCTCCACAGTCACCAGACCTGAACCCAATCGAGATGGTTTGGGGGTGAGCTGGACCGCAGAGTGAAGGCAAAAGTGCCAACAAGTGCTAAGCATCTCTGGGAACTCCTTCAAGACTGTTGGAAAACCATTTCCGGTGACTACCTCTTGAAGCTCATCAAGAGAATGGCAAGAGTGTGCAAAGTAGTAATCAAAGCAAAAGGTGGCTACTTTGAAGAACCTAGAATATAAGACATATTTTCAGTTCTTTCACACTTTTTTAAGTATTTCATTCCACATGTGTTAATTCATAGTTTTGATGCCTTCAATGTGAATCTACAACTTTCAGAGTCCTGAAAATAAAGAAAACTCTTTGAATGAGAATGTGTGTCCAAACTTTTGGTCTGTACTGTATGTATATCTATATCTATATCTATGTATATATATATATATATATATATATATATATATATATATCTAGATATAGATATGGATATATATATATATATATATATATATATATATATATATACACACACACATTATGAAGTAATCGGAATAGTAAATAAATACAGTATATATATATATATATATATATATAGTATATGAGGAAAATAGGAATGGATCCAGCAAACACTCGGGAAGTCCGCATGGCAGTAAAATGTTTTGGCAAATTTCCTGAAAAATAGTAAATAATGTACAGAGCTGAAGACAATTATTATACGCAAGACACACACAACCATGGACAACGTGTTTTGGCGGTCTAAACCGCCTTCCTCACCGTCCAAGTCAAACGTTTTCACTGCCGAAACGCGTTGTCTGTGGTTGTGTGTGTCCTGCATATATTGATTGTCTTCAGCTCTGTACATTTTTTAACTTTTTTTTCAATAAATTTGCCAAAAAATGTTTTACTGCCATTTTGACTTCCCAAGTGTTTACTGGATCCATTCCTATTTTACTCATTGTCAAGGATATTCTCCCAGTCCAGGATCCGTGCACCATAGTGGGAAACAGGAGGACTCATTCTGATCAGTGCTCAGACAGGTGAGCTGGTCTATATACTGTTTGTGCCATTATACACTGTATATATATATATATATATATATATATATATATATATATATATATATATATTATGCAACTGTTGTTTTGTAAATAGGGGAGGGAGGGGGAACTAGCTTTGATACGAAGGACCGCTTTTTACATTTTTAGCCCTATTTTTAACCCTGCAAGGCCCCTGGGGCCTTGCAGGGGCCTTGCAGGTGCCTGGTAGGTCACTTGTTTTTTTCTATGGTAGACTTCTATGGTTGCGCGTTCTAGGGTTAATAGAAGCACTTTTTACTCTCTTTTTTTAATCCCTTGGCAGTTTGTATTATTGTCTTTTTAATGAGAAAAAGAAAACTACAAGGGGTTACAACTCAAAATGTAATTATCATCCCTAGAGAGAATTAATTTAGTTGCCAGCACACCATGGGGGTGTCATCAACAGTCTCCAATCCATTACATTTTGCAGAATGATTCAAGAGGTAATAATAAACAAGGAGTAAGAAAAACTAAAATTCATAGGAGAAAATTCAGAGAACTGTCGGTAACTCTATAACCTTGGCAAGCGCGGGCCAACTTAATCTTGTTTGCGTATAGTTTTTATGTCAAAATAATTTTCTTATTTTTTTTGCATTTTCGCTATATTTTAATAAACGTACATTTAGCAGTTTTCTCTCTGACCACTAAGCCTCAAAAATAACTGACATTTCCCTTTCTGTAAAGATCAGTTTTCAGCAGTCATCTCATTACCATCACAGGCAGGATTAAAGTGATAGCTAATATTTGTTTAGATAACACAAGATGACACTATTCATAAGTGATGGTCTCAGCTCACCTCATTCCCCTTTCTACATAGTCCTGGCTGCAAAAAATCACAAAACATGCCTAGATATTACTCCCATAGACGTCAAAGAACATCTCCAGTCTATTGTTTTCTATGATCAATGTAGTGAATACAACAGTAGCTCATTCAAGATGACCACCCCCATAATTATAAAGGGAAAACAGAATAAAAATATCAATAATCATGCAACATAAACAAAAATAGATTAGGAAAAAATGTACAAGTTTTTCAAGAACATTTGATACTACGCCCCTAGTAGTTGCATCTGAGCAGACAGAAAACGTTTTCTTAGCCTATACTTATGGAGGATCTTGTACCTCATATACTTCTTTCTTTATGATTTCCTATTTTTCAGGCTATAATATATATATAAATATATATATATATATATATATATATATATATAGTACAAAACTTGTATAAGGATGTTTCACCTGCCAGTGACTTACATGTACTGCATGCACGATAACATTAATTTGTATGAAGTGTTACGCCACCATTGTGTTTATGTAGTATTTTGCCATCCCTAGATCAAAAGTGACCACATTTTGCTTTAATTTTATTTCCACTGTTCCCATGATTATTCATTTTTTTATTATATAGCTGCCATACAGTTCCAGAGATATGGTCCTTATTATTAAAGGGAGTCTGTCAGCAGGTTGTTGCTACCTTATCTGAGAGCAACATGGTGTAGGCAAAGAGATGCTGAATCCAATGATGTATCACTTAGATAACAGGCTACAGACGTTCTGACACAATCAGAATGTTTAGATGTAGCCATGTAGCAGAGCTGGAAGAGTTGCCCCCGCTCTCATCAGGCACCCTATAGAAACTGTATATTGAGAGTGAGGTGTCAATAAGATGATAGAGCGTGCCTCATTGCCATGTGTGTCACAATGTAGTCCGAGCAAAAGTCCTGCTTCTTAAACAAATTTAGCAAATAAACAACAGATCAGACTTTGACAAGATGGGCATCCCTGAATTCTATGTTTTAACCCTTGCAGCATACTGTTACATAGCAAAAAACCTGCTGACAGATTCTCTGTAAGTGCTAATATTTTTGACCTTTTGGGTGAGGACACACGGCGAGTAAAATTAAGTGAATGAAATGCGATAAAAAATTGCATTCCACTTGGACCATTGTTAGTCTATGGGGCCACTAACATGAGTGAGTTTTTTCTCAGCCCTAATCGGACTATAAAAACAATCACAGCATGCTGCGGATGGAATCTGATTCATTTTCATTCGCACCAATAGAAGTCTGTAGGTGCGAGAGAAACATCGCATTGCATTCGGATGACAACAGAATGCAGTGCGATATACACATCAGCAGATAATGGAGGAGATAGGGAGTTTAGTGCCTCCCTCTCCTCCGCAGATGTGCTCCGATCACAGGATTGCATCACAGTATAATGACACTCGGCTTACACTCAGCAGAGTGGAAACCAAGGGTCATTAGCATAATGCATCCGATCCTCTCGCATTGGATGCCTTATGCTTGTGTGTCCTTACACTTACGGTTTGTTCACTTTTCTTTTTTTTATGCCAATCTGACACCCCTGGACTATTAGGTCGTCACAGGGTATTGTGCAATCTGCCCTTCTGTGCAATATCCACCTCCTACTTGGTTATGGGTCCCCAGCTACATGGTGTTGCCTACATCAGCCAGTTAAAATCCTAGATACACTCAGCACCACACCCACCAGACACACCAGTGGACGGCCAGAGTGGAATAGGGTCGCCCACTTGGGGGGTTGGTTGAGGAGGTCAGGAGTGTCAGTTAGTTGAAGTTGAAGTGAAGTAGAAGTTGGAGTTGCAGAGTGAAGGAGAGAGGAGGTCAGGAGCCGGGCTCCTTGAAAGTAGCTAGGTGCCAGATGGTGGTCTGGGCCTAGTAGGAGCTGGACTCCCGGTCGCAGGGGATCGTGACAAGGGGCACGGAACTGTCGAGGAGGACAGCCGGTGGCCTTGTACTCTCACAGGGCTGGGACCAGGGCACGATGGGGTACGTGGACCCTAGGTCAGGGAGTAGCTTCAGGCAACCTTACAATTTACCCGATGAGAACGGAGCCTTCAAGAGCCGCTCTCCACCTGCTCCAAAATTGGGGTACTAGCGCAACGGGGGGATAGGACTTTCCACTAATACGGTCCAGGAAATCCCAAGCATGAACCCTGAGAGCAAGCTCCCACAGTTACCCACACTGGGGAGTGGGACCCAACTAGTTTTATGCTACCAGGACCAACAAAATAGTGAACTAAGGGCCAGAAGGAAGGTCACAGATCACCAGGCAACACCATCGGGGACGGGAGCAAAACTAGCTCCCCTCAGCGGCAGCGGTGTCCAGAACTTTGGTTTATCCAGTTGTCGGTGTCAAATTGATAGACTGTGTGAGTACGAAAGTGTCCCTCTTCACTCCCTATGGCACCCTAAAGCTAACATAACCTCATCTCGGGGCATCGCCCCTAACCGTGGAGGGTTCTAACATCCGGCAGCCCCACTCCATCGCCCGGGTACTCCCAACGGTAGCGGTTACCACACACCATGGGTGGTGTCATGAACTCTAAACATAACCCCCTGTAAATACCCCCTTCATTTGAGTGGCCGCACGACCCCTGGGTCCGGACGCCCCTCAAGCCACCGCGGATCCAGATCTGAGCAGCCCGGCTGCTGACACGGGGGCGGCACACCTTTTCTCCTTGCATTTTTGCTGCGGAAAAAACACAGCATTTTGCAGTACCAGCAAAATGAATGAGATTTCTAAATTCTCATACACATGTAGCTTATTTAGTACTTGAATAGTTTAATTTGAACCATCAAAGTATATTTTCACATCTGCAGCATGTCAACAGCTTCAGCATTTTTGCAGCATTTTTCACCCACTCTAAAGTGTGGGGGAAAAACACAAGTAAAATTATGTCAAGAATGGACACAAAAATGCATAAAAGTCACTTAAAACACATTTTATGCAGTGTTGTGTTATACTCAACATGTGAACATACCCATATCAAGATGGCTCACAGGATTCTCTGGGCTGGCATCTTTAGGTTGCTTTAAATTATTGCTCTGTGAGTAATGTTTCCTTGTTAAAGAAAATAAAAGATAAAAAGGCCCATATTTCTGGAACCGTATGGTGGATTTAGAAGAAATACGTATTACATAGGGGAGCAGCAGGAATTAAATAAATGACAAAAACAGGTAACTTTTGACCTGGTGATGAGTCCTTATTAATCACGAGTGGACTGGTGACTGGTGACAAAATGATCCTGTACTATATACAAGGGTACATGGAATAGGTTTGGATCATTCAGAGAAAAAGTTGCCTCGATTCTGTCTTTCAAAATATTTTTGACAGATCTTTGAGGACATATATTTTTAGAGCACCGGTAAAAATATTACAGTAAGTACAACCAAGGTAATTTATAAAGACGTCACTTCGGCATAATCTAAACGGAACTACTGACATTTTTATTACATATACTATAAAAACAAGTAGACAACCTTCAATTAAAACAAAAAAATAAAATGTAGAGTTTTATTTTGAGCTGCAGAGAAGTTCAGTCAACTCGCTTGAAACTTTCCCTGTTGACAAGTTAACAAGGGCGACATAATGTCTGTCATTTAGTTCTCCATAACTACCAAGAATAATCTTCCACTTTCTGCATAGATGAACAAGAAAAGCTACTTTCCTGCCGCCGCTGAAATTAACTTTGTAAAGTTAAGAGAAAAGAACACTTGGTAAATATGAAAACTGAATTTATTTTTCTTTTGTCAGAAAGCACTTGTTGCGGGGACAGCTGGCATTTTGTCTGACTCAACCGGCAATGCTTGTTATTGGGAAATGTCAGGAAAGCAAAGGTGTAACGATGGATCAATTTAACTGCAATAATTTATTTTGTGGAAACAGCCTCCGTCATCTGCTCCCACTCCCAATCTCCAACCAAGAGATTTTATTTAGCTGTTTTTGCACATAATTGGCCGGTTGGAGCCAAACATCGGCTGGTGACCAATGAGGGGTTCTAGTTGACTCACTGAAAGAACAATGAAGTGTGGGGGGGTGTTCTGTTACATTTTGCAAATAATTGCTTTTGAAATCCAAAATCTTGAATGATGTGATAATCTCTTGGCTACCGGAGGAACCACGAGTAATACCAGTCCTGGCTGTGGTTACCTTGATTGAACTCCGGAGCTCTCACCTGAGCTCCGGAGTGCAGCCTGGACTGAACTCAGGGTTTGCTGGACTGAACCCCGAGCGCCAACTGATTCCCCGGCAATTGCGGTTCAGTTCATGTCACAGCTGCGGACAGGCCTGGTTGAACTCCGGGGCTCAGGTGAGAGCTCTGGAGTTCAATGCAGGTAACCGCAATCAGGACTGGTATTACTGGTGGTTCCTCCGGTAGCCATATATATAAAGTCCATAAAGGCCACATTCACACGTTGAGTATTTGGTGAGTTTTTTACCTCAGTATTTGTAGACCAAACAAGGAGTGGGTGATAAAGACAGAAGTGATGCTCTTTTTTCTATTATACTTTTTCGCTTTCCAATCATGAATTTGGCCACAAAAACTGAGGTACAAAAACTCAACAAATACTCAATGTATGCACGGGGCTCAAGATTTCGGCCATGACACAAGTCGCACCACCAAATGTTGTTCTGTGCCTCTGCTACATCACAATGAAATGCAGGTGAATAAAGGTTTATTACAACCCAAGGGTTCTACACCATTAAAACAAAAGCCTTGATATATTGGATCTGTATGATTTTTTGGGGATTGCTATGGGACCCCATTTATCTGTATTACGCTGCAATGTAGCAGGAGTATACGGGAATCTGTGGCCAAGTCACCTGTGTTGTGAGCAAAGTGGCCATGTAGCCCTAACCTAACCTAAAGTGTAAGTAGTAGTCACGTTTAATGATCAACAGCTGATTTACAAAAACATAGTACTGTAAATGCAGGAAAACAATGTTTATATAGAGTACTACTCTGTTACACCTCGTGGCTCTCCTGAGACAAGGACTGAGGCAGTCTCCCATTCCTTGCCTGCCACAAGCGCTCCTGCTCAGCAGCGCCGAAGGTCTGCCAGACTGCAGGAGATACCTTCTCAGAGAGGCAGCATAAGGGTGACACCTAGTGGTTCTCCTGTTACAAGGAGTGAAGCGGTCTCCCATTCCTGGCCTGCCGCGGGTCCTCCTGCTCAGCAGCCCCGAAGGTCTGCGAGGTTGCGCAATGTGTAGAGGTTTGCTACTCAGGGAAGCAGTGAGACTCCCGTTATCTCTGCACATTGTGAGACCGAGGATCCCGCCTCTATTTCCCAGAGGCAGGAGGGTGAGCATGTGCAATGCGTGGTGGGTCCTGATTCGCCCACTGACGTCACACGGCTTGATGACAAGACTGATGACGAGGTGAATCCTGACTGGCCAGGCTGGGACGTCGTGGACCCTGATTGGGTCAAATCCGTCATCTCCGCCTCGCGCCCGCCCTTGGGTGGAGCTACACCTCCTTAAAAGCTCCCCCTGCCATCATGGCGACACGCGACCGTCCTTCTATGTTTGGATGTCTGGCAGCGTGCTGCCACACCACTGCTCAGGCATTACTGTCTTTTGTGGGCTTGGCCCTTGCTGCTTAGGCAGCACCTGGTTTGCAGGCCGTGTCCCTGCCTTGCTGCTCCGGCAGTATCCCCTTCAACAGGCTGTGTTCCTGTCCCAGGTGAGCTCCTCAAGTCTCCACCGGACTCACCTGGTTATTGAAAGCACACGTGCGTGGGCACCTCTGTGCTACCCTCGTGCCATATTCTCGTGACTTCCACTGGCACACGTGCGTGGGCACCTCTGTGCTTCCCCGTGCAACAGGTACACCGAGCCGTGAGATCCGTGCCATACAACCCTCACGGGTTAGGGCAGACCGGTGTACATAGATCGTCTGTGACATTCCAGACGATCGCTAGCAGCAACCCGCTCACTCTTCACCCACCATAGCAGCGGTCCCTTACACCGCACAGTGGACCTTGACCGGCGGAAGCTGTCCATTTCCCATCTTGGCACGCTTCCCCGGGTCCCCCTTGTAACACTACCCCATCTGTAAAGGTGGAGATTGTTACATGCAATGATACCTATGTACAGAGTAAAGGGTGCTTTAGACGCTGTGACATCACTAATGTTATATCGTCGGGGTCACGGTGTTTGTGACGCACATCCGGTGTCATTAGCAACATCGCAGCGTGTGAAAGCTAGGAGCGATGATCACAAAAACGTAAAAAATAGTTGATCGTTGACACGTCGCTCCTTTTCATAATATCGTTGGTTGTGCATGCCGCTGGTTGTTCGTCGTTCCTGCGGCAGCACACATCTCTATGTGTGACACCGCAGGAATGACGAACATCTCCTTACCTCCGTCCACCGGCAATGAGGAAGGAAGTAGGTGGGCGAGATATTCCGCCCGCTCATCTCTGCCCCTCCGCTACTATTGGATGGCTGCCGTGTGACGTCGCTGTGACGCCGCACGAACCACCCTCTTAGAAAGGAGGCGGTTCACCGGCCACAGCGACGTCACAGGGAAGGTAAGTCCGTGTGACGGGTGTAAGCGATGTTGTGCGCCACGGGCAACGATTTGCCCGTGATGCACTACCGACGGGGGCAGGTACGCTCGCTAGTGATATCGGTACCGATATCGCAGCGTGTAAAGTGCCCTTAAGCAAATCCACACAAAGAGGGAGAACATAGAAACTACTGGCAGATCTGTTTCTTGGTGAGATCTGAACCACAGCCCTGCAAGTCTATAGTGCCAACCATTGAGCCACTGGGCTGCCCATTTATAGCTGCATGTTTTAACAGATGTGTGTTAAAGTACAAAATGCCATAATTTTTTATTTTCTGTCAATATAGTAGTTTGAGGTCTTCTTTTTTGCAGGAAGAGTTTTACTTTTGAATGACACCATTCACTTGTATTCCCAAATACTGTAGTGGAAAATGGAAAAAAATCCAAATAGGATGAAATTGCAAAAGAAGTTCAGTTGAACTATTGTTTTTGTTTTTTTTATTTACCAAGTTCACTGTATAGTAAAACTGACCTGGCATTAAGACTCCCCAGGTCAGTACGAGTTCATGGATACCAAATATGTATAGTTTTACTTTCCTCCAAGTGGTGGAAAAAAATTCAGAAATTTGTAAAAAAAAAAAAAAAGAAGAAAATTAACTGCACTTTTGTCACCATTTTCTGAGATCCATAGGGTTGTCATTTGTTTGGGATCTGGGGGTGTGTGATTATTTTTTGCATCTTGAGCAGACATTTTTAATGATACTACATTTGGGCAGATAGGATATTTAGGTCGCCTGTTATTGCATTTTAATGCAATGTTGTGGTGAACAAAAAAACGTAATTCTGGTATTTTGTTTTTTTCTTTTTGCTATGTGGAGATACCAAATATGTGTCATTTTTTTGTTTTATTTTCAATGGGGAAAAGCTAGGGTGATTTCAATTTATATTTATTTTTTTCAAAGTTTTTTTAAAATATTTTTAATTGAGTTTACTAGTCCCCTTAGGGGACTTTATGCCAGCATTGTCCGATCGCTTCTACTTTTCAGAGAAATGCTTCAGCATCTTTTCAAACAGAAATGTTGTTCTCCTGTGAGTGCCGGCGTTCTGCCGGCATTGACAGGAAGTGAGTCATGAAAGCCACAGAAGTGATCAGCTGACCCGCCCATCATGGCAACCCATTGGCACCCCATGATCCCATCATGAGGCCACCGATGGAGTTGGGGAACAGCACAATCCTCACCGGAGTGTGTTATATTGCATTGTCACAGTTTCACAGCACGATCTAAGCGGTTAACAGATCAGCAGACATGTGCGGGGAATAATGCGGGGAGGGAGGGAGGTGACTGAAGTACAGGAACATCTTAGGTTTTAAAGGGGGTAAAGGAAATCTGTCAGTTGACTCATGCTGCCCAAACCCTGGACATCTTGAAGCAAAGCCAGGCAGCATGATTGTTTTCTCTGAAATGTAAAACATAGCTAGATGGGACCAGTC
This sequence comes from Anomaloglossus baeobatrachus, assembly GCF_048569485.1. Classification (NCBI taxonomy): domain Eukaryota; kingdom Metazoa; phylum Chordata; class Amphibia; order Anura; family Aromobatidae; genus Anomaloglossus; species Anomaloglossus baeobatrachus. The sequence continues at coordinate 499,661,611 of NC_134358.1, read as the reverse complement.
CGGTGACCCCCCCACCCTCCCCACCCAGCCGGCATCTACCTGTACCACTTTGGTTGATTGAGAGCTCTCCCATGTGAGAATATCAGGGGAGACCTGTCAATCATCTAGAGCGTTGAAAGATAGCCACGGGCAGCGCAGTAAAAATTATATTTATATGAATGAGTTTATGTAGCAATTTTCGACCTTGAAAATAGTAAAAATACATGATAGCACATATTATAGCTTTTGGAATTATTTTTTCTAGCATTTTGATGTATTTTATTTTTAAGAAAACATAATGTCTTTCTATCTGAGCTCAACACTGCACATATTACTGATATATGCAAAACGCATATCCCACTCATGCCATTGAGCATCTTTTCTGTATATTAATAGCTTTTATACAAAGCATTTTCTATTGCATAACATATCACTCTCAACTCACACACACGCAAAGTAAAATCTTCTTCAGAAAGTAGCAATGGGGTCAGACAACAGAGTCGCACTGTCACAACCTATTTGTGTTGGATAAAAATGAAAGGAAATTAATATAGTTGTGTGTTTGTATCGGGATATTGAAAGCAAATTGAAGACAAGCATCTTGCTGACACATGACTGACAAACACTGCAAGGTACAATTTCCAGTGACCGGTGACAGTCAAATAATTGGAGCAGTACGACAGCAATAAACCTGAGGCGACTTCAGGATCTTATTTTCGAGTCACATTTTTTTTTCTTTTATTTCCACAGTTCAGTTTTTCGAGAAGAGAATCTATGCTGCAACCGTATCGGTCAAAGAAGCCGAATCAATTGTATGTCGCCCAAAAATGATTATGTCTCTTCCTAAAAGTCAACATGTACATTGTATATCAGGGGCAAGGAAACATCTCATAAAAGTCTAAAAACCCAATGGAACAACTTAGAAGACACAGGTTTATAAATCATCCAAAGGGAAAAATAGATACTTTGTAAATCAGATTATAGAGCTGTTTATATGACTGTGCACAAACAAAAAACACGAGCACCACTTCTGCTTTTTTTACCCACTCCTGGTTTTGGCTTCAAGTACTGAGGTAAAAAACTCAACAAAAACTAAACGTGTGCACGAGGCCTAAGGCTATATTCACACAGGGCTTTTTAGGTAAGTTTTTTTCCTGACTAAAACCTGATCTTGTGCAGGAAATCTCATTTGAGTCATTTGTGCTTTTGGTGCGTTTTTTCTACAAAATGCGTTGTATCAATGAAAAAGCATTGCAAAAATGCTTCAAAGAATTGACATGCTCATTCTTTGAAATCTGCAGCAAAAACACAGGTATTTGACAAAACAGTCAGGAAAATAACAGCAGGTATTTGTGTGTGTGTGTGTGCATCAGATTTCAGAACTCTGATAGACTTTGCTAGTACTGTAAAAAACAGCATTGTATTAGCATGGATTTGCGTAAAACCAAGGCAAATCTGCAGCTAAAAAACGCAGCAAAAACTTACCAAAAAAGTCCTGTGTGAACATAGGCCTTAAGGGTACTTTATATGCTGCGACATCGCTAACGATATATCGTCGGGGTCACATCATAAGTGACGCACATCCGGCGCTGTTAGCGACATTGCAGCATGTGACACCAAGGAGCGACGATCAACGATCGCAAAAATGGCAAAAATCGTTGATCGTTGACACGTCGCTCCTTTTCATAATATCGTTGGTGGTGCACGCCGCTGGTTGTTCGTCGTTCCTGCGGCATCACACATCGCTATGTGTGACACCGCAGGAACGACGAACATCTCCTTACCTGTGGCCGCCGGCAATGAGGAAGGAAGGAGGTGGGCGGCATTTTCCGGCCGCTCATCTCCGCCCCTCCTCTGCTATTGGGCGGCCGCTTAGTGACGCAGCTGTGATGCCGAACGAACCGCCCTGTTAGAAAGGAGGCGGTTCGACGGTCAGAGCGACGTTGCTAGGCAGGTAATTAAGCGTGACGGGTGTTAGCGATGTTGTGCACCACGGGCAGCGATTTGCCCGTGATGCACAACTGACGGGGGCGGGTATGCTCGCTAACGATATCGATAGCGATATCACAGCATGTAAAGTGTCCTTTAGACTGATATCACTGTGAGTAGTAATCATACAGCTTTCTGATCACAGGGAAACTGTGGGCCATGTAACGTGTATGTGGTGGCTCAATTTTACTCCACATAGTGGAAGAAATAATGATCGCGAATGGTGGATTTTACCATACCTGATACTTTGATTTCAAAATAGATAAGTCCCCACGAGAGGTATTTGCTATATTCCCCTTCTAGGCCTCTTAGGCCCCGTGCACACGCTGAGAATTTGGTGATTTTATTTACCTCAGAATTTGTAAGCCAAAACCAGGAGTGAAACAGTTTGAGGAAAAGTATAATAGAAACACGGGCACCACTTCTGTATTTATTACTCTCTCTTGTTTTTGGCTACAAATACTGGGTTAAAAAACTCACCAAATACTCAACATGTACAGGAGGCCTAGGAGGTGAACATATCAAACACCTGTCATGGTGACTTATCTAAGAAAACAAAGTATAGGTATGATAAAATCCACCATTCGCAATCATTATTTCTTCCACTATGTGGAGAAAAATTGAGCCCCCATACATGATACATGTCCCACAGTTTCCTTGTGATCAGAAAACTGTAAAATTACTACTCACAATCTAAGGCAGAGGTCTCAAAAATGCAGGCCGCATGCGGCTCCTGAGACTGTTGCAGCCCGCAGATCCCCTGACAATCTGGGTCTTAGGTCGGGGGTCGGAGCAAGCAGGGCTTTACTACAGTTGAATCCTTTGCAGTGACACGCAGAGGAGATGTTTGCACTACACCAATGGCTGCCACCCGCCAATCAGATGCAAGGAGATGACCTCACTGTATGACGCGTCACCGCAAATGATTCAACTGTAGTAAAGCCCTGCTGGCGCCGACCCCCAGCATAAGGCCGCAATCATCAGGGGGATCAGGGGGAGGGACTGATGTGGAATGCAGGGGAAGTGACTGATGTGGAAATCAGGGGAAGCAACCACTGCGGAATGCAGGGGGATCGACACTGAGGAATGCAGGGGGAGCAACTGCTGTGGAATGCAGGGGGAGCAACTGCTGTAGAATGCAGGGGGAGAAACACTGTGGAACGTAGGGGAAGCAACCGCTGTGTAAAGCAGGGGGAGCAACCACTGTGTAATGCAGGTGGAGCGACACTGTGAAATGCAGGGCAAGCAACCGCTGTGGAATGCAGGGGGATCAACGCGGTTGAACTCAGGGGGAGTAACTAATGTGGAATGCAGAGGGAGCAATGCTGTTGAACTCAGGGGGAGGAACTGCTGTGAAATGCAGGGGGAGAAACACTGTGGAACGTAGGGGAAGCAACAGCTGTGTAATGCAGGGGGATCAGCCACTGTGGAACATAGGGAAGCTACCGCTGTGTAATGCAGGTGGAGCAACACTGTGGAATGTAGGGGGAGCAACCACTGTGGAATGCAGGAGAAGCAACAGTTGTGGAATGCAGGGGGAGCAACCACTGTGGAATGCAGGGGGAGCAACCACTGTGGAATGCAGGGGGAGCAACCACTGTGGAATGCAGGGGGAGCAACCGCTGTGGAATGCAGGGGAAGCAACCGCTGTGGAATGCAGGGGAAGCAACACTGTTGAGCTAAAGGGGAGTGACTAATGTGGAATGCAGGGGGAGTGACGCTGTTGAACTCAAGGGAGTGAAAGTTGTGGAATGCTGGGGACCTGACAGCAATGCACAAATGTATATAAGAGGAGCCCATTGAATTGCCAACTCTACATGTCTGGGGTCTGGTAAGTGCGATTCTCCTGAGGCATGTCTGCCTTCATTTCTGGGTAAACTTAGCAGTATATAGGGAATAGCTGTGTTTCCCTCAAAATAAGGGCTAATCAGAAAATAAGCCCTAATGCATTTTTCAGAGTGAAAAAATAATATAAGACCCTGTCTTATTTTAGGGGAAACATGATAGGATAAGTCACATACATAAAATTCAAAAAAATATCATAAAGCAATACAAAATCTCCACAAACAGGAGGGAAAGCATTAAATAATGTATTTACAGTACACCTCAGAAGACACCAGAAATTCAAGATGCCTGCGGGATACGTCTTAAAATAATGCCTGTAAGTCCGAACAGATAATATTGCTTTTGTTTTAATTCTCTAGTCTCAATGAGAATATTGCATGTAAAATGTGTGAAGTGTTATTTCTCTACTCATGCAGGAGATTTTTATGCCACGCATAATAGAACGTGCATATCCTTCATCGCGGAGCCTTGACTTCCTACTAGTGAGAAACAAATTGCACTTCATGTCATTTACTACAGGAAATGAGAGCTGGAGAGCCTTCTCCCTGCCTACTGCTGATCAGGCCGCAGCTGGGGATTGATAAATTTAGTTGTGAAATTCTCTGCGCTTTTTATAGCTGCTCCGAGGCCAGCAAATGACATGATGGAACTAAATGGACCTTACCGCCAACCCTGATGATATTTCCTTTCTGTTGATATAGAATATACTTGTCATTTCTGGTATAATCTTTGAAAATTCCAAGCTTTATGCATTTAACAAATGCTGATGAGCAGCTTAAATTCTTAGTTCGATATGAATCATATATCAGTGAAATGTGAAATAAAGAGCGTCTCAAACTTCACGGTATTTCTAATCCTGGAAATGAACAATGTATTTATCATAAGAATCGATGGCTGATGCTGCAGCTTTATAGAAATTCCCAACCAAAACTGGAAAACCATGAATTTTATGATGAGAGATTTAGGTTGGAGGAGATGGAAGAAAAGGGTTAATCCGCACTGCCAGAAGAAGATCACTGAAGATCGATGGGGATTAAAACATTTGATTTTATTGTTTTATGCGTTTAGGAGCTGTATAACCCCTTCTTCAGGAACAAAATCAATAAAGTACATTACAAATTCCATAGAGAGGATTTCCTTAAATAGAATGCTGACATCCAAATAGAAGATGTACTGAATTAAATTTTTAGTTTTTTAGGAGTCCAGTGGGTTGTCTTAATTTAGGAGTATAAAATGCATACAGCTGCACACAGTGTGCAGCTGTATGCATTTTATAGTTACTATGTTTTTTCAGTTAGCACCTGTTCACATTTGTTGGATGTGCTGGTCAGTTTTTTAGATATGTCTTATTTTAGGAGGACTTGTGTCCAGATCAAAAGTGCCAGATTTTGTTCTTATTTTCTTCTCGTTGTTCCTCTGGGTATTCCTTTCTTTTAGAATCTGCCATACTGTTCCAGATATAGGGTAAATATACAGAGCAACCTAAAAAGAGCTCCCCAGATATTTTTTTCATTTACACCCCCTTAATAAAGACTATAAAAGTTAGCACTAAAAAAGCCCACTCATCTCTGCAACCATATGGTGGACTTGAAAAAGAAAGGCACACTCGGGAGTAGCAGGAATATATTATGAGAAAAATCTGAACTCTTTGGATTTGATGACATCCTCTTTAATGATTTCTAACTTTACATATGTATATAGAGATGGCTGTCAATCTCTGATGAAGACACCTACTGGACTCCTGAGTCTAGAGATTCACATAACTCTTAAGGCCATTGAATTAAAGAAATAAAATGCAAGTTTCACTTTTCCTACAAAACTATATGCCTTGTTCTGCTTTGAGCGTTATATCACAATAGGTATCTTTAGTATGATTTGAAAAAGGGCTCATTTCAGGCCATAAATGCGTAATAAAAAACTTGACTCTACCAGTAGTCTGGAACTTTTCATCCTTTATAGCAGCACAGTCTTCCTCAAACGCCTATCCTCTAATCTATATCCACAAGTGTGCAGAACAAGGGATTCATCCATCTCCTGTCGGACTGCAGAGGCTGAATTAAATACTGGCGGAGTTGTGACAATCACAACTTCATCAGGTGAGTAACATCTCACCCCCTACCCTTATTCTACCACATAGTGTCAACCTATGGGCGCTTGTCTCTTTTCTCTTTGACCCATTTACTAACACCTACTCTATCAAGTGAATGCACGCCAATTATTCAGAAGATTGTTTCTTTTCTCTAATTTTTATGAAAAATCACAAATAACACATTGGGATATCAGAGTGACTTGATAATAGAATAAAGCTCTGTTGTATTTATATATTTTTGTAATCAAGACTTCGTCAGACCCTTATTCTTGATATCTATCCATTCAAGTCGTTGAGTGGTAAAGAGCAACAACTCCTGATGCCTCAGTCTCTGGTGTACAGTAATACAATACACAATTGAGAAGTAAAAGGGAACCTGACATCTGATTCATGCTGCATGAATAATAGAGAGCATGAATAGGGGTCCAGCTCCATTTTCACAGCTATGTATGTTTTACACAGAAACAGGCATTATAGACACAGTAAACTTAAAATATTGTTGGGTAAAATGTGACTAAGATGGCTAGTCCAAAAGGCAGGTCCTCTCCTCCTCTCAGCTCCACTCCCCTTGACTGACAGGTCTCGTGTCTCCCTGTAGCTAGTGAGTTGATACATATGGCACTTCTGGGGTGGTGCGCAAGTAGGGTCCAAAACCATCTCAACTAGATGTAGAAACTTGGCATTCAAGGTCAATGTGAATAGTGTTTTTTATTGTGAAGAGCTTGTAGGACCAGAACAAGCAGACGTTTCGGTCAAAAGACCTTCATCAGTGTGCATGTAGAGGGTCTTCAAAAAGTATAGTAGTGTGGTGAGTGACGTAGCTGGGTATGATGCAGTGGAAAATAGACAGCTGTGGCACCGTGTCATATCCAGCTACACTGATTGCCATGCTACTATACTTTCTGAGGACTCTCTGCACACACACTGATGAAGGTCTTTTGACCAAAATGTCTGTGCTTGTACTAGTCCTACTAGTTCTTCACAATAAAAAACACTATTCACATTGATCTTGATTGCCAAGTTTCTATATCTCCCTATATACTCGTATATTCATAGGTGAAAGCCTGTCAGGCTGTTCCATGTGTGATCACTGTAGCAGATGTATAATGAGAATATCTGCTGCTATTCTACTCTACCACTCCTTTCTGAAAGGAAGATCCATGAAGCTTCATTTTCTTCCACCGATCTCTTTAATAAAGACAGGCAAAGATATACTATCATGTAGAAGCTCCAACCTTTATTCTAATTCTAAGGCATAAACACATGTGACAATCACGTCAGGACCATTCATCACCCATACAGACTACTGGGTCTAACGACAGTGCTACCAGCTGTCATCTATTATAGTAATTTAGACACTAAGTAGGAATACTACTACTAATAATGGTTAGAATAGCACTATCAATATTAGTATTATTACTATGCCATCATATTCAGGGAAGATTGGAGACTCGCTGCCAAGTCAGATTGTCTGTGGGTAACAACCTATGTTTGTAGCCAAAATCTAGTAAACTATAAACTTATTTAGTATATATATTATATATATGCATTATTATTGCTTATAGATTTGCGAAACATTTCCTGACAATTGCTGATATCACCCCTTGCTAACAATTAGTTGCCATGTGGTAGACTCTACCATAATAGATCACCAAAAACAGGTTGGACATTCATTGAGTTCCGTAAAACTCTTTAGAAAAAGTTGAGTTTATACATTTTTTATTTCAGTATATTGGAGGGTATCCTATTTCTAGAAATGAGATATCATAACCCATTTTCTAGTGAAAATACATTGAAATGTGAAATTCATGTTCTATGACACATAATACAGAAGAATATTTTCATGTGAACCTAGGGGTCAATAATTGGTGGTCATTGTTTTACTTTTATGCTCAGTTTTATGACCTTATAATAAACCTGATAATGTTATACAAGTGCCTAGATACAAGTACTTATATATGAGCAATACTAAACTCACTAGTCAAGAAAAAAAGCTGGAAGTGATAAATAATGCATCATGTAGCACAAGAATGGATCATCGCAGACAGATGGAAAATCACATCTAATGAACAAATAATAACCAAAGACCTTCAGAAACAAAGAATGGCATAAAAATGAAGAAAAAAAGTTATCTGATATCTGGTAACACACAATAATGCTGCAGTGAAGTGACACGGACATCACAATGTTACTATTCTCTCTTTTCATTATTATCAAATGCATTTAATGTCACCAAGGAACACATTTACTGTATTTGAAGTCTACTTTGGAAATCATCAAGGAGACCTCTAAGAATATTATTATTATGATGATTATTATCTAACGTAGACATGTCATGATTTCTGCCAATGGCCTATCTATTGTAAAATATACAGTATATTTAATGTTTTACCAATATTATCCAACAGTTTTGTGATGGCTTTATGGAAAAAGTGGAATCCGGTCACATCTTGGATTTCAGGGCATTATTACCCCATCATAAAATAAAAAACATTTTTCATTAAAAAAAATATTTTTATTCAGAAATATTTAAAAGTTTAAGAAAAATAAATTTCCTAAGCATACATTTATCTTTCTCACTATTGTGTTTGCAGTTAAAGTGAAACCTAAATTTTAGAAGGGGTCACAATTCTGCTAGTTGTGTTTCAATATAATCCACAATAGAGATGAGCGGACCCGTGGAAATTTGGTTCGACGGGTGCAGTCGAACTTTAAATTAAGATAGTTTGGGACCCGAACTTGACCTGAACCCCAAAGGAAGTCACTAATTGGCCTGTTTGGGTCTCCCACATGCAGCCAGCCAAAAATAGAACACTTCCAGGGGTGGATGGGTGGCTTTTTCTATTTTTTTGGAGAGGTGCACACTACATTCAATCATGCTGTTGTTAATAGGGATGATCGAATACCTCAAATATTCGGCTACGCCCATATTCGACGAATAGGTCGCAGCTATTCAACTATTTGCGAATATTCGATGCGCAATGTAAGTCTATGGGAAACCCAAATAGTTGCCGAATAGCAACTATTCGGGCTTCCCATAGTCTTACATTGCGCATCGAATATTTGCATAATGGCGACCTATTCGTCAAATATTCGCGAAGCTGAATATTGCCGAATTGTTGTGATATTCGATCATTCCTAGTTGTTACCTTAGTGCGAGCTGTTCAAACACTGCAAGAGGCTCTCACAGGACTAAGCACCGATGCTTGCACAAGTGGTTTGGATACATAAAGCACTCTAACTTCCAATCCAAACTTTTTTTTTTGTAAAGTCTGTGTTTGGTACGAACACCGAACCTCGGGTTCACTGATCTCTTAGGCGGCTTTCACACTGCATTCCTCTTCCCGTTCAGTGGTCCCATTGGGACTTAAGTCCAAAATGGCCGCAAAACGGGTTTATGATGTATGTGCCGACAGGACCATTGACTATAATGGTTCAGATGGAGTCACTATGCGCTCTGTCGTGCACCATTTTCGGCAATATATGCTTTCTGGAGGTGGACACCCAGTCGCTGTCTACTACGTCTGGGTGTCCGCCTACAATAAGCATATACTCTCAAAAATGGTGACAAAAGAGCGCACATTGACTCAGTCTCCACCATTATAGTCAACGGCCCCGTTGGTGCATGCATACAAAACCCATTTTGCATAGGGGTCAGATGAAACCCTGACGATACCACTGAACGGGGAGAGGAATGCAGTGTAACAACAGCTTAATCCTTAATAATAGTTTGGTGAGCATTTTTTTATTAATATTTATTAGTATTTTTTTTATTTTAAAGCATTTCTGTTGATTAGAATCTTTTTTTATACTTTTTAAATTTTATATTCTAGTATAAAAAAGTTAAACATACTATTGTTTTTTGTAGCCCATTCTTTTTTTAACAGTCATCTACTTTATTTTATATATAAATGCACTCTGTTCTACGAGTATATAGCACACAGAAATGGTTACTGGTGATCAAACATGGACTCTATTATATGCACTGCTCATATCCCTTTAAAAACTACGTTGCTCGGTTAGCTACATCGGTCAGAAAATCGAGAGAAAGCTTTAATAAAACTGGGTCTGTTATATAATAGATCAATCATGTAGCGCTTGGGCAGCAAACACTGTTGCAGTGTAACACTAGAATGTAAGGTGAGGAACCCATCCATCAAATTGTGCCTAGAACACTCATTATCAAAATACCTCACAATGATGCCGAAAAACTAATAAAAAAGCATACCAAACATAAAACATTTACAGAAAGTCAATAGACCATCACAAATTCCTCTATAGACAGAGCATCCAGCAATCCAGCAGAAACCCATAGCCAAACACTTTGATATTACAGGATACGCTCTGATGAACTGCTGTGAAACACATATCATCTAGTCCTACAAAACAAAAAGAAATCTTCACAGAGCAGGGACACTTTACTACAGAAATGGACCACACACAAATATCAAACCATTATATCTAAAGCACAAGGACAACAAACTTTAAATCTATACTTCTATCGCTGGCGGGAAATGGAGCATGAGACATCATCCTACGGATATCTGTCCCCAAAAATCCTCAACACATTTTTAGCACATTATTTATCTGATTTATTTTTTTTTGTTCCATTTTTATGCCTTTTCATTTTTTTCTTGTTTCTAGTAAATAAAAGCATAAGACATTTGGGAACATTTGTAAATTTAAAAACCATTTTAAAGAAATTTCAGAATTTTTTGATATTCACTACTGTCAAGTTGTGCGGCAATTTCATATAGTACTTTAAACTTTCCCCTCAAAATAAAGTGATTGCAATGGCCAGGAAAGTTTGAAGATGTGTAAATTCTAGAAGACATTATGCTTGATCATTTCCTAACATTTTTTAGATACTATTGGTGCATAAAAGGTCAAATAAATAATTTTCCTTTGATGTGTGGCCTCCCAGTAGTTGTGATATGGATGCAGGGTTGTGCTACTAAAGCGTAATAAATATATTCCATTTGTTTCGTGGGACATTGGAGTTCTTAACGAAATTTGAACAAAGGCAAAAGAGGACATATCTGTTATGTTCAACTTTCTTTACTCCCACAATGCTTCATAGGACTCGTGCACAGGACCAATTATATAGTAGGTGAGCTATCCATGGTTTTCACAGATAGCACTCGTACCCATAATATACTATGGGGCTGTGCACATGTCCAATTTTTTCTCGGCAATCGGCAATGCAAGTCTATAAGTTCATGAAAAACATTGGACTGCACTCGGATGACATCTGAGTCTGATTTTAATGGACTGACAGAATAGCACTCGTACCAATGGGGCTGTGCACATGTCCGATTTATTCTTCGCACTGAATAGTTGGAGGAAAAAAAATCAGTGGCATGTCCGATAATGATCCAAGTGTCCACTCACAATCAGCAATGCAAGTCTATAGGTCCATGAAAAACATCAGACTGCACTCGGATGACATCTGAGTGCAGTCTAATTTTCATGGACTGACAGAATGGCAGAAGGTGAAACCCTCTTTCTTTCCTCTCCACCTTCTAAATAAACTGATGCCACTCTGTGTGTCGTGGGCGGGGAGGATGCCGCCACCGCTGCGCTCGCTAACGCTCAGGTCTGGCGCTGCTGCGACGGCTGCTCGGTGGCTCGAGCGGTGGGCCGGATCCGGGGACTCGAGCGGCGCTCCTCGCCCATGAGTGAAAGGGGGCAGTTTGGTTTGGGGATTTGGTCCGTGACACCACCCACGGGTTGTGGTGAGGCTGGGCACCACTGCTGCTGGTGACGGGGATCCCGGGAGCGATGGCAGGGAGCAGCTGGGATGTTGTTTTCCCCTCCGTGGGTAGGGGTTGGTTGTCCCGGGGCCGAGTGAGGTGACGGGGAGGCAGGGTTGGCAAGGTACAGGGTTGCCTAGACTGCGCAGCGCGGTGCCGGACGGCATGGTAGTACTCACTCAGCCACAAAGGTACACAAAGTCTCTGGTAAACCAAACGGCTGGATGGACGGGTCCCGCAGCCAGCTGCTGTGGCTTCTCCTGGACGGTTAGTGGTGGCTGCCTTTCCCTGCACCTTTGTATATGTTTGGTCCCGATGGATTCCCACCGGTAACCCGCTCCCCAGCGTTTATATGTGCCGGAGGAGCCCTTTTGCCCGCAGACTCTGCCCCTTGGAACTCTAGCTGTGGCGGTAGCTGTATTTCCTTCTGTTGGTTGGACGGTTGCCATCAATCGGGTCTTGGCTGTTATGAAACCCCTGGGGTTCCGGTCACTGACGGATTTGACCTCTAATGGCGACTCCAAGCCTGGTCAGGGTCCGTAGGCCCTGCCTGTGTGTGCTGGCTTCACTTTGCTCCCCGGTTCGGTACCGGCGGGCCACCGCCCATCCCTGGTCCTACGGTTCCGCGTTGATCTGCCTCTCCTGCAGACGGCCACCACCGTATGCCAACCTTGCTCTTGGTGCCCGGGCCACACACCCGGACATGGTCAGTCTGCTCCTCTACTACCACTTCACTCCTCTCTCCTTCACTTCCCTAACTCAACTCCGACTGACTTCCTTCTCCCGCCTCCAGGACTGTGAACTCCTCAGTGGGTGGGGCCAACCGCCTGGCTCCACCCCACCTGGTGTGGACATCAGCCTCTGGAGGGAGGCAACAAGGATTTTGTGTCTGGCTGATGTGCCTGTCTCAGGGTGGGGGTGTATGTTGTAGTACCTGTGATGACCTGGCTAGTCCAGGGTGCCACATGTGCAAACTCTGATCAAAGTCTGATCAGAATAATTGGACCATTTTTCTCAGATGGAGAGATAATGGTCATGTGCCTGCCCTCATACACACTTCAGCAGTTAGCTCAAGAAAATGCTGCAGTATTCAATACTGAAATTTTGAAATGATACTTGGAAAGTAGAAAACCTAGGTAAACATAACAGTCCAGATCATCACATTTGCACATTTTCACATTAAAACCAGGAGAGTAACTTGTAGAGAAGGATCTGGGTGCACTTGTAGATCAAAGATGAAATACCAGCGTGCAATCTCAATCAGCTGCTTCCAAAACCATCAGGATATTGTTAGATTTTAAAAGAAGTATGGACTCATGGGACAGGGATGTAATACTCCCACTTTACAAGGCGTTAGTGTGATCTCATTTGGCATATGCAATTTTGTTCTGGGCAATGGTTCATACAAAAAATGCCCTGGAGTTAGAAAAAGTACAAAGCTGATAAAGGACATCGAGGATCTTCGTTATGAAGAAAAAAAATGCTTACATTTGTTTATGCTTGAGAAGAGACATCTACGGGGAACATCAGATAGAAACGAGCTGTAAAGTTATTTGTCTAATCATTGAGCCAACAGCTATCTTTCCCCACTCCTCCGTACACAGGAGAGAGGCGAGTGCTCCTTTATCCGCTAGGAAAGAGCCACTGCCAGACTCCTATGACAAAATGTGAAATCATACATGTAGATCCTTTAGGCGAAGGTTCAGCCTATTACTCTGATGGGAGACTTAACTTATACATTGTAAGAAGGTGACTGGCTACATTGTTAATGGCTGGTATGTACCACACAAGTGGTGTGAAACTGAAAGTCTGTGCTGGTACTTCTAGTGCCACAAATGTTGCCATAGTATTCATAGGGCCAGGCTCACAGATGGCTGGAGAGATGGGTGGGACTGGTCAGCCACATACCCCACCTTTGGGTGTGCCTGACACATGTGTCTTAATGAGGTTGTTTATGGTGGGTCAGAGAGGGAAAGTCAGTGTATGTGTTAGAAGTACTGGGTTAGAACCAACCTCTGAGTAAGAGTGGAGAGGCCGCTAAACTCATAGAGGGTAAAGACTCTGGAAGGAGCCCAGCTGAGGAAAACGTGGGTTGGCTTCAACCGGCTGGAGGTGAGTGAGTGAAGGCTGTGGAAGCGCTTCTTGGATACCGGAAGTATCCAAACCTGAGTGGGTGTACCTCGACTAATATGGACCAGAAATCTGAGTATCTATTGAGCAGCCTCCGAGAGAGTAAAGAGGCTGCTGGACTCAGAACAGAAGCACAGAAACTTCTCTGAGGTTAAGGGATTGTTATTCATGTGTGTTATGTTTAGCAGTTTACATATTTTTAATAAATCATTTGGACTTTTAATGAACTGGGCTACCTCTGAGACGCAGCCAAGTGAGTGACCCCCATCAAGTGAGTAACTAAGCACATTCTCATAACATAAACAGACCACATACAAAAACAATTTGTAAAACCTCCTGAAATAATAAGGGCACATTCCCTTAATCTGCAGGAAAAAGTTAAATTTCCATAGGAGACAAGGCTTCTTTACAATGAGAGCAATTATTCTGAAGAATAGTCAACCCTACGAGCGGGTCACAGTGGGCTCTGCCAATTGTTTCAATAAAGGCCTACATGCTTTCTTTTTTAAGAAAATAAACACTTTTGTATATTTATAACATTCTTGTTCTAAATATTAATCTAGTCAATCTTCACGTGATATCAGGGGGTAAATCTTGCTCTTTTAGGGCAGATTGTTTTAGGCATTATAATTGTGTTTATATCCCTTCCTATATTATCTCCCATCCCTCGAATTAACTTTATGGACCTGTGTTGTACAATGTAACTATGTTTGTGTGGTTGTGCCTGATATGGCAGCTTGTGGCTTTGACTTATTCAGTGCAGCCCTTCAGTTTAATAGGTCAGGCCAAGGTCCCAGGCGTTGGCACCTTACCGATCAACCACTATATGCCAGGGTAGGCTATTAATGTTACATTCCTGAAGAACTCCTTACATTAATTCTTTTAGATCAATACCATAATTAAAACAAAAATCATATATTTTATTTACATTGTAGAATAGGATACACTGTATTTTTCATATTATAAGATGCACCAAATTATAAGATGCACTCCACATTTAGAGATAAAAAAAGGTAAAAAAAAAAGGGGGGGTCCGTCTTATACTTCGGTGGTGTCTTACCGGAGTGGAGGAAGGAGCGGCGGTGGATTGGTGTCACAGGAGGCATGTGGCAGTGCTGGAGTAGAGTGATGCTGCAGGCGCTCTGGTGGGGGCTTTGCTTGCTGTGGCGGGGGCTGTGCTGGCTGCGGTGGGGGCTGTGCTGGCTGCGGAGGCTGTGCTGGCTGTGGGGGCCATGCTGGCTGTGTGGAGCAGGGCGATGCAACGGGTGTACCAGATGATCTGTCAGCGATGCGGGCATCAAAGAAATGGCACCGGGAGTCGGAGTGTGACAAGCCGAGATCTCATCTGCACACGTGTCACCTCTGGGCACCATTTTCTTTAAGTCTGCTGCTGGAAGATCAAAGGGCCGGAGGTGACGCTTGCGCAGATGAAATCTTGAGCCAAGAGCTCCATCTGCCCACTAGCCGACTCCGAGTGCCATTATTTGAAGCCCGCACCACCAACAGATCCCTGCTCCACACAGCCAGCATGGCGCTACAGCCCCTACCGCAGCCAGCACAGCGCCCATTCTCCACCTCTCAGTATTCGCATTATAAGACACAACTTTGGCTATGTTTACATCTGTGTGTCCTATTTTAGGAGTATAAAACTGAATTTGTGTATGGGACAGACGCAAACAGCACCCAACTGATCTCACTGACTTCAAAGTGGTCGGTCTGTTGGGCTTCTGATGTGGTATCCATAAGTGTATTGGAACTTATGGACTCTGCAATGGATACTCCTAATGGGAACTTCATTACTGATGGGGAAAAAAAGCTTAATTTCCCCATGTGAGCAATTTTACTTACTGATGCATCGTTCACTTCATTCCACATTCTCAATTAATAATTTACTTAATAATTGAAACTGAATGTCCCATGCATTGGTTAAAAATTGTGGAAAATAGTTTCTATACAATATATTCAACATAGATAAGTCTGATGGAATACTAACTCTATAGAAGCAAAAGTTTTTGTCTGCTATTCTTTATATAGAGAAATAAAATCTAGGTTGTATTTCACGTTGCTTCTCTTTTAATGTTGTTTGTTAGGTCTCTTTGGACCACTAAGAAACTATTAAAAGATTAAGCCCACAATATCTTATGCAAAGAATGTACGAACGCTTTTGGGTGAAAGCAAGTAAACAATAAACAGGAAGGTGCCCGCCTGCTGATTGATTGTCAAACACAAGCAAGAGGACAAGTCAATAATCTTGTAGCAAGGTTATTCCATCTGTGACCTCCTGATGAATGTTAATGCAAAACAAATGAAGAGTGGGGAAGAGATATTCACGTCTAACTTTTCTCCTGAAAAATAAACCTTTGTAACTTGCAGGTTAAATGAAGATAATTACCTCTCGCTTACAGTTTTAATATGAAGATCATTTATATCCTGTAATTTTCCCTTGAATTGAAAACTGACTTTGATTACTTTGGTTTTCACTTTTCTTTGTCTTCTATTATACAGTTTTGAAAGAAGCTGTACCTTAAATATTACTTAGGCGGCTTTCACACTATGTTTTTTTAACATGCGTCATGAACGTTTTTTTAACGCAAAAACGGATCCAGTGCAAATGCGTTTTCATTTCAATGCATTTGCAATGGACTCGCGTCAACATGCGTTCACATGCGTTTGCGTGCATTATAGTGAGAATCCAGCGAGTTTTTTAACATTTTTCATAAACGCTACTTGTAGCGTTTTTGAGCTGCGTCCAAATACTGCAAATTGCTGGATCCTGACTATACTGCATGCAAACACCTGTTAACGCTGGCATGCTGATAGACAGGATCCTGCTTGCTCTACTGAGCATGCACAGAAACCAGCCTCGGGTGATCAGTCCCTCTCTCCCCCTCCCTCTCTCCCCCTCCCTCATTCCCCCTCCCTCACTCCCCCTCCCTCACTCCCCCTCCCTCACTCCCCCTCCCTCTCTGTCTCTCTCTCCCCCTCCCTCTCCCTCTCCTCTCTCTCTCCCCCGCCTGAGAGCTGCGGACACTCGTAACCAAGTTAAATATCGGGTAACCAAGCAAAGCGCTTCTCTTAGTTACCCGATGTTTACGTTGGTTACGTGTGCAGTGAGCCCAGCTCCTAGCACCTGTGCATGCTCGTAACCAATGTAAATATTGGGTATCCAAGCAAGTTACCCGATGTTTACCTTGGTTATGAGCCTCCGCAGCTGTCAGATGCCGGCTCCCAGTCTATCACGTTCAGTTCCACTGACTCCTGATCACATGACTCCAATGCCCGCCCATAAACTTAAAGTGAAAGGATCCTGCAAAATAACACATGTGTTTGCATGCGTTTTTTTGCTGTAAAAGCAGGATCCGCTTTTACAGCAAAAAAATGTTCACGACGCATGTTAAAAAAAACGTAGTGCGAAGCAGCCTTAGAAGTTAGAACCTATCCACAGGATAGATTATACTGTACGTGTATGATCTCCTGAGGGCCGGCTGTTGAGACCCTCAATGATTACAAGAAGGGGGTAAAGTTCCCAGTGTAAATGGAGCAGCGGTGTGTATGTGCCACCACCTCTCCAGTAGTGATAAACTAGAACACAGAAGCGCTGATAGGGTCTTACCAGATAAACAAAAGGGCAATGTGTAATAATCTCAAGGTAAAACCAAAATGTACTCAGAGTACCAGAGGTATAGTGTAGACAGACCAAAAACAAAAAAAAAACTCCTCTAAAACTGATACTTTATTGTATGTATTAAAATCACAAGCAAACATACCACAAAATAGAAAAGTGGTATGTAGATACTACACAAGGGTAATACGTGATAGATAAAGCGCGTGAGCAATAAGGAGTGACTTTATAATGAAGAAGACATTAATTAATGTAGTCAACAAATGGTGAGGGCCTTGCCCTAGCCTCAAACTTCCTGACAGCGGAGGTTAATTCGCCCTAAATTTTGTGGCGCCCCCGTTTCTCGGCGGCCATCCCTGTTGCACCCTAACCTATCACTGATAGATCACCCTCCACCAGACCTCAGAAAGTGCAGGTAAAAACCATCAACATACATGTACACACATACCGGTATACTTAGTAGATTTAAGTATGTACATGTAATGTAAGAAATCACCATTAACAGATCAAATAGACCGCATAATTGATTACTGGTGAAACAAATGAATAAATAGTGACCCTAATGGGGACCTAGGTCACAGGTCAACATTAGAACAATTAGTACAGTAAGAATTATTACCAAGTTGTAATAATAAATCCACCAAGGGACATTGCAAAAATTATCAAATGCATGGCCCCAATAGTGAATGATCCAGGCCTTAGGTCCCCAGATATTTACACCGACCCGACGCATTTCCCCCCATGGATTGGGGTTTATCAGGGGTCAAGGGACTAGAACCATCCCCCAATAGAGGCCACCTGTCCAGCAGTCTCCAATTTGAATAAGATGTCTAAGGATGATGAATATAAATCCTAGTGAGGCATATCACAGGATACTGTCAGCCTGTGAAAGTATAAATGTGTAATAATGTACACTCACCTAATGTGGTTGTGAGGGTCACAACCACCACAGATAGCATACAGATAACGGCTGCTGCCGCAGCCCCACGTGTATGAGTCTTCAAAGTGGGAGAGAAGGGGTTAATGCCGCACATTCTACAGAAAGGATGTAAAATTGTTGATTGTTTAATACTTATTTTATTCCATGGGTCTACACATTTCGAGGTATGGAACCTCTTCCTTAGGACCAAAAATATGATGTATTGCTGATATTTTTGGTCCTGAGGAAGAGGTTCCATACCTCGAAACGTGTAGACCTATGGAATAAAATAATTATTAATTAATCAACAATTTTACATCCTTTCTGGTGAATACATGGCGTTAACCCCTTCTCCTCTCCCGCTTTGAAGACCACCTCTCCGGCAGACAGGTCATGGAGCAGTGGTTGCACATGCTCACTACTGTTCCATTCACACAGGCGACTTTGGGATCCTCATTCCTCTGATCTTTGTAGCGGAATACCCATAAGTTATGTATTTAACAAATATCCTTTTGATAAATTATAAAGATTGTTTAGGGAACCACCCCTCTCATTTTTTAGTTTGACATCATGGAGTGGGACACCTTGGCCTCTGTGCTTTATAGTAATGAATATACCTTCGACCAAGGAAGCTGCTACCATTAATATTAATGAGACTTACTTGGAAAATATACACATATCTCTCCTTGATGTAGAAAATGATTGATTTAAGGTACCATGACCATGTATGTTCCTGACAGTGTAAGTTAAATCTCACTCTGGCATTAAACTTTGGACAGATATTTTCTCCAATACGGGGTTATCTAGCGCTAATCTGAAAATTGTTGTGTCACTTTGGATTTTTTACCTGGAGGTTTTAAAACTTTAATAAGTCAGTCTTATATTTGCATTTAAAGGGGTATTCCCATCTCCAAGATCCTATCCCAATATGTAGCAGACATAATACTAATAATATTAGCAAATACCTCCAATTATAACTGTAGTATAGTTCTTCTGATATCACCATGTCTCCAAAGGCTCCTTTACATGCAGCGACATCGCTAGCGATGTCGCTGGTCAAAGCACCCGCCCCCGTCTGTTGTGCGTCATGGGCAAATCACTGCCCGTGGCGCACAACATCGCTAGGACCCGTCACACATACTTACCTTCCTAGCAACCTTGCTGTGGCCGGTGAACCTCCTCCTTTCTAAGGGGGCGATTTGTGTGGCATCACGTCAATAGAAGCGGAGGGGAGTACAGCAGCCGAAAGAAAGCGATGCCCACCTCGCTGCCGGAGGACGCAGGTACGCTGTTTTTCCTCATTCCTGCGGTGTCACACTTAGCGATGTGTGCTGCTTCAGAAACGACGAACAACCTGCGTCCTGCAACAGCAATGATATTTGGGATTAGAACGACGTGTCAACGATCAAGGATTAGGTAATTTTGATCGTTAGCGGTCGGTCGTACGTTTCACAAGCAACGACGTCGCTAACGAGGCTGGATGTGCATCACGAATTCCATGACCCCCAACGACATCTCGTTGCATGTGAAGCCGCCTTTACTTTATGTGCAGGGCATTGCAACTTAGGTATCCATGGTTACATCCACTCTTTTAGTGACAGTTAGTTGAGTGTGGTCATAACCATGGATACCTAAGCTGTAATGTCCTGCACATGAGGTAAGAGACATTGCTATATCAGGAGAACAATTCTACATTCCTAACCTAATTGGAGGGATTTACTAAAGTTAATATTATTATTATTATTTCTACAATATATTGTGTTAGGATCTTGAATGTGCAAATAACCCTGTAATAATATTATTGAAATTGAAATTTCGCTAGAACAATTTCTCAAATGTTGTCGATAAACTCACTCTCTGTATTTGCTACATTGTAACATATTGGTTTATCAATGATCAAACTCCAAATGTAAATATTGTATTGAATAAATAATACCGCATAACCAACATGAAGAACTTTCCAGTCATCTTGTCTTCTATCTTTTGTTGACAGAATGTGTCCTTCAGACGTGAGCTGTAATGCACTAGTCAGTCACAGCCGTAGCAATATTGTCCCCAAATGATACATTTCGGCATCAGTGTAGCATTTATTTTGACTGGTGTGTCCAACAGTTTGTGAAGGGCAAGTAAATTACACATCATATTTTATGTAAGAATGCTGGGTATTCCAGAGCAATACACAACATATCCTTTACCCATAGAAAATTATCGATTGGCACCATGTGAGTGCATTATACATATATATATATATAGCTACATTTAGCTTATTTTGAATATCTTTCTTATAATTATGTATGTTAACATAGGTGGCCGAGTTGCATGTTGTAATTAATATACTTTAATCTTATCTCTTAACTGTATTGAGGAGAATTACTAATATTATGGAATGACTCAATAAACATACGTAGTAAATATTGCTATTGTAATAATATTCATACCATGATTTACAATCTATTAGGATACCTTATAAACAGCAAGTTCCTGATAAGTTAAAACATGACCTAGCTAATCCGAACATGCACTAGGACAATAATTGCCCATAGACACTCAGAATCTGTCAGCAGGTTTTTGCTACCTCATCTGAGAGCAGCATGATGCAGGCACAGAGATTCTGAATCCAACGATGTATCACTTAGGGGAACTTTGCACACTATGACATCGCAAGCCGATGGTAGCGATGCCGAGCGCGATAGTCCCCGCCCCCGTCGCAGCTGCGATATATTGTGATAGCTGCCGTAGCGAATATTATCGCACGCACTTACCTGCCCTGCGACGTCACTCTGGCCGGCAAACCACCTCCTTCCTAAGGGGGCGGGTCGTGCGGCGTCACAGCGACGTCACACGGCAGGCGGCCAATAGAAGCAGGGGAGTGGAGATGAGCGGGACATAACATCCCGCCCACCTCCTTCCTTCCTCATTGCAGCCGGGACGCAGGTAAGGCGCGGTTCTTCGCACCTGCAGCTTCACACACAGCGATGTGTGCTGCCGCACGAACGAGGAACAACATCGTAACATCGGTCCTTCTGAAATTATGGAAATGACCGACGCTACACCGGTGAAACGATTTCAACGCTTTTGCACTCGTTAATCATAGTAAAAAGGATTCACATACTTTGATGTCAACAGCGACGCCGGATGTGCGTCACTTTTGATTTCACCCCACCGACATCGCAGCTGCGATGTTGTAGTGTGCAAAGTACCCCTTAGATTACTGGGTGCAACTGTTCTATCACAATTACTTTAGCTTTAGTCATGTAGCAGAGCTGAGAAAGCTGTCCCGCCCATACCAGGGACTCTATAGAGATTGTAAATTGACAGTGAGGTGTTAATCAAGGTTTACAGGACTGCCATGCATGTGACATTGTAGTCCAAGCAATGATGAGTCTCCTGCTGCTTAAACAAACATTGCAAATAAACAACAGATTGGACGTTGACAAGACATGCATCCCTGAATTCTATATGTTAACCCTTGCAGCATGCTGTCTTCAGGTTATATAGCAAAAAACTGCTGACAGATGCCCTTTGAAGAAGCCATCCCATTTTTTTGGGGGGGTAAATGTGTGTATATATGCATGTAGTATAGAATATATACTCACCTACCGCCACTCTCTCCAGTGTCCAGCACCATTCTACTTTGCTTCTCAGTAATGTCACGCCAATTGCAACTATCCATCTCCCTCTGCACTCTTTGGATGAGCCAGAAGTCTCTTTTACAATGTAATCCTTTGGAACCTTGTTCTGATGTTTCATAGACTTACATTTTAAAGCCAATTCCAGGTCTCACAGAGTGAAGTGTGATCCGGAGAGTCTGCAGAGCGGTGACATCATGGAAAGCGCAGAAGAAGCACAGTACATTGCATGCATGTATACATAATAACAAAAATATTGCTGGAAGCGCTTCCTTAAGCACCCTAAGAATAATTATTTCCCTGAGCATTAACCCAACACTGGCCTGGCATCTTTCCCATAATGTATCCTGGTGCGATCTGATGTCTGCAGCCATGTAGAAAGCTTAGATTCTCTGTCAATCATAGTTAGGTGTTACCTTCAGCAACTTGACCTATAGTGCACATGTCCTTTTTTAACTTTTCTTGAAAGGCAGTAAGTTATATAATTTGTTATAACACCAACTTAATACAATCTTGTTCCACCCAGTAAAAATGTATACATTAATAGTGTAGAGTGCTGCTATCGTACAGTGCTAATCGTGTACAGAGCTAATAGCGTAGCGTGCCACAAGGCTCTCCATATTTATGTAGCACAGACTTTCCTATTAATTTCTCATGATTGCGTCAGATCTCATATCATATATCTCTACTATGTGCTGAGTTTACAAACATGTTAGGGAAAAACTTCTGTGGGATCGGACCAGACGGCTTACTTTTTACTTCCCATACACCTCTATGAGCATAGGGTGCCCATGACCTGTTACTTAATTTATTCTTCCTTCGACCACTTTGGTTGGTACTAGCACTACATTAGTTTATTCTCGAAATACAAACCATCCCCTGTGGTTTGGAGATGCTCTGACTCATTTAGCCATAACAACTTGGCAGTAGCCAAAGTTGCCTAAATCCTTACACTTGCCCAATGGCAAACACAGACACATAAGCCCTTAGACATCCAATAGTTCCGTCTATGCCAGAAGCTGTTGCTGCTTTGAAGCTGGATGTGGCTCCCTGATCTCTTTGGCCCCTGTTTGGCTGCACAGATTGCACAATTGATATGTTGGTCCCTGCACTTGCCCATTTTCCCCACTTTCAACTTAAAGGGAACCTTTCAGGGCCAATATACACCCATAACCAAGAGCAGATCTGGGTGCATATTCCTAATCCCTGCCTAACCATCCCTGTATACACTAGCATAGATAAAGAGATCTTTAGAAAAACTATTTCTAAAGATCTTTCTTTATATGCTAATGAGGCCAGTGATTAGTTGGAAGGGCGTCAGTTCCCTTAGCTAGTTGGCCCCCTTAGCATGTAAGCAAGCTCCTGTGGTTGTGCTAACATGCTAATGAATGCACAACATCCAAGGCATGGCTGATTTCACATCTGCTGCCATCGCACAAGACGCTGGTTTTCGATTCAGTTCATATGGTCTCCGGACTTCCAGTCATTCGCACTATGAAGCTGGGTATACGCGTCCTGGCTTCAAACTGGTGTAGTGCACATGACCGGGAGTGCCAGGGATGTTCTGATCATGCGCACTGACCCTATACCCAGTATCTGAGGCAGTGCAACAGACACAGGTACACGTGTCACTGCCAATGATGACGCTGGGCAATGGGGATTGAATAGCATGTTAGCCCTGTGGGCGTGCTACCATGTTAAGAGGGAGGAATGAACGCAGGAACTAACGCCCTTGCGACTAGTCCCTGCGCTCATTAGCATATCATAAAGGATCTTTAGAAATACTTTTTCTAAAGATCCCTTTATCTATGCAACAAGATATAGGGACAGGTAGGCAGGGATTAGCAATATGCACCCAGAACTGCTCGCGGTTCTGGGTGCAAATTGGACCTGACAGGTTCCCTTTAACAACTTCAGGAACAAAGTGGTCACTTACTGCCTTATATATCTCATTCATTGACAGCTATTATCCATCCATTATTAAAAAGGGTATCTTTTATCCTTTATCTACACTATCGTATTATTCTCTTCTGTTATAACATAATGGTTCCGCTATATATCGTTCTAGGGATAAATATACATACATGCAACAATTGCACATACATCTCCTTTTAATAACGAAATAAAAAAAATCAATTCCTGCATCCGAATCACAAAGGTTACCCCTCCAATGCCTGCCAGCCAGCACATAGATTGTAAGCCACCTATTATATTATTGAGTTACATGTTTTTGATGTAAGCTTCTTATTCATCTAGCATACTCTTTGATTGTCGGGCTTCAAGATTCTTGTTTACGTAGGTGTAAGCCAGCGCAGACATGTAGTTAATAATGAAGCACAAACAAAGGAAGGAAAATGATAGCAAAAAAAAAAGATACTCTCCAATTACAAGTGAAAATCCGTTAACTCCTACTTTTTGTCACAGAGGACAGAGCTATAATCAAGATAAAGAGCTGAATTTAGCTGCATTTCTTTACGGGCAGAAATAAGTACATGGGGTGAAGCTACGTAAGGCATCGGAGCCGAAGAGAGAGCGATGCTAAGATAACATGCCATTATAAAAGGAGAAGTACTAATACGGGTGCCCATATCCTGCCGCTCCACGGGCCCTGTACCTATGAAATTGTTTTAATGTTAAATAGATGTAGCAGAGATTAATTGTTCATTCAATAGTTTACATTTTTGATAAAACAACTGTATCATGTATTTCCAATGGAAGAACAAGTAGTAAGTCATTAAATCTATTACACTCAAGCTCCATTGTTCCTGTAGTCAGCCGCCATGTGTAGAGGCACATCTGACCGCAAGCCACAGATTTAGGAGCGTCTGCTCTGGAAATGTATATACACATAGTTTGGATAAATATAATTTATAGTTATGCATACACCTGTCTGTATGTATGTATATATATATATATATATATATATATATATATATATATATAATATCTATCTATCTATCTATCTATCTTTCCATATACGGTATGTTTGTCTCCGTTAAAGGGAGGCTGTCACCAGATTTTTCCCTATTAAACCAAAAATATCACCTTCTGCAGCTCCTGGGCTGCATTCTGTGAAGTTGCATCTTGTTGCTGGCCCCCATTTCAGACCTACAAAACAACTTTATAAAATATTACCTTTTTTGTATGCAAATTATTTTTTGGTGGTTGGCCAGATATGCGGGCTCTATTTCGCCTTCTGTCCCCCCTCTTGCCGCTGTTCGCCGTCCCCCCAGTCTTGATTTGCATGAATGACGACGGCCCCATCAACCTCCACGCTGATGCCGAAGTCTCAAGCAGGCGCATTTAGCAGAGGCTACTATCGCGGGCCTGAGCAGAAACTATCCCTCTCGCGCGCCAGTGATGTATTTGCGCAGGCTCGAGATTATGGGCGGTGCTGTGCATGACCTCACCAGCATCATCCTAGTACCCGCCCATAATCTTGAGCCTGCGCAAATTACATTTTTGATATTTTAATATATTGGATTGTGCTGCTCAGTCCACTCTTCACTTCTTCTAAGCTATATACCAGCCTGGCCGGTCTGGAGGACCACGAGCACCTGCAAGTCCTGGAGCGCAGTTGCCTAGGGTAAGCTGAAGTCTCATTACTTTTTTCTTATTGGGTTGAACTGCAGTACCAAGACAAGATATTAAACTTTGGATTATTCAGTTTCAAAAAATGAAGGCTTAGGAGTGATCTTATTACATTGTACATATATGCAGGGACAGTACAGAGATCTTTTTAATGATCTTTTTACACCTAGGCCTGAGATAGAGACAAGGGGGCATCCACTATGTCTAGAGGAAGGAAGGTTTATTCACAATCACAGATGCAGATTTTTTACTGTAAGAGCAGTATTAAAACTTTGAAACTGTCCGCCCCATGATGTTGTAATGGTTGATTCACTACAAAATCACAAGGAGGGCCTGGATGCCTTTTTTTGGAAAATATAATATTACTAGAAGGTGGCCCGATTCTACGCATCGGGTATTCTAGAATTTACGTATTGTGTAGTTAATGTATGATTTTTGTTATTGGATTCTGATTCTGGATTCTGAGATGTGACGTTGATCCAAGGAACTAGTCTCATCACCATATGTGGAGTCGGGAAGGAATGTTTCCCCTGAACTGGGGTAATTAGCATCTGCTTATTGAATAAAGCAACTTTTTATTTTTTTATTAATGTAACCACAAATGTACAAAACATGTTCTTAACAGTAAGGGGTACTTTGCACACTACGACATTGCAGCTGCGATGTCGGTGGGGTCAAATCGAAAGTGACGCACTTCCGGCGTCGCTGTCGACATCGGAGTGTGTAAATCGTTTTTAATACGATTAACGAGCGCAAAAGCGTCGTAATCGTATCATCGGTGTAGTGTTGGGCATTTCCATAATGTCGCGGCAGCGACAGGTACGATGTTGTTCCTCGTTCCCCTGCGGCAGCACACATCGCTGTGTGAGAAGCCGCAAGAGCAAGGAACATCTCCTTACCTGCGTCCCGCGGCTCACGGCGGCAATGCGGAAAGACGGAGGTGGGCGGGATGTTTACGTCCCGCTCATCTCCGCCCCTCTGTTTCTATTGGCCACCTATCGTGTGACATCGCTGTGACGCCGCACAACCTACCCCCTTAGGAAGGAGGCGGTTCGCCGGCCAGAGTGACTCGCAGGGCAGGTAAGTGCGTGTGAAGCTGCCGTAGCGATAATATTCGCTACGGCAGCTATCACAAGATATTGCAGCTGCGATGGGGGCGGGGACTATCGTGCTCGGTATCGCTACAATCGGCTTGCGATGTCATAGTGTGCAAAGTACCCCTAACAAGGGTTGAAAACCAGCACAATTTGTAAATAAATATGCTGCGTCTTCCATACCAGAACCCTAGATGTAAACTCACATTGTCTAAATATTTTGCATGGAAAAAATGAATGCACCACCTTCCTTATTTGTTTTTTTTTTTACTTATTTTTGCTCATTGTTTATTCTTTATTATGCATCTTTATGTAGGTTAAAAGTCCCATCCAAGCATGGCGTTAAGAAAAAAAAATTAAATGACCTTTGCAGACACGGCTATGCTGTGCTAAGTAAGCAATTTACAAAGGTACCAAAATAGAATATCGGGTCAGCCAGAGGTAACGGTAAGTAACAGCTTGCCCATTAGACTTCTGCTATGTCCTTAATTCATTTTTGCTTTCTGATTGTATTATGACTAAATGAATATTCTCTCTTTATTATGTTTCCTTCCCTCTTGATTTATTGTTAAAAGAATGTTTTGCAAGTAATAGTGAAGACGGCAAGAAAACTAAACAGATTGCGAGATAATCTGGCTGCTGCTGATTTTCAACAAAACATAAAAATGTCTCCCGCATGGTCCAGACGTTCGGTATAATGTCCAGATCTCCTTGTTCCCAGCAGTCTGACCGTATAGGAAATTAGAGAATGTTTGAATAATAATGTTGATATACTATGTAGATCGAGATGGACGAATGTCGGCTGTGACCTATCAGGCAATATCCGGCTACACAATGGTTGCAAATAAAACTGTAATAATAGGCAAGTTGTAATATAATCCTGCATTAGTGATACTTTGATTGTTCCTGGCAAGCATTGTTATCTAGATAATACTTAAACGCTATGTATACCTTAGCACAGAATTCTTTTTACTGTTCATTTGCTTCCTAAACTCAAAGTTAAACAACTTTTGTTATAGTCTTCATTAACATGTTCTACCATTTTACTGCTGCAGTGTCGGTAAAGGGGGCATTACACGCAACGACATATCTAACAATATGTCATCGAGGTCACGGCATTCGTGAAGCACATCCGGCCTCGTTAGCGACGTCGTTGCGTGTAACAGCTCTGAGCGACTGTTAATCAAAAATACTCACCTTATCGTTGATCGTTGACACGTCATTCATTTTGAAAATCTCAATGCTCGTTCAGGACTTAGATTATTCGTCGTTCCTGAGGCAGCACACATTGCTACGTGTGACACCCCGGGAACGACGAACAACAGCTTTCCTGCGTGCTCCGGCAACGAGGTGGGCGTGTCGATAGTACGGCTGGTCTCCGGCCCTCCGCTTCTATTGGACGCCTGCCGTGTGACGTCGCTGTGACGCTGCTCGAACCGCCCCCTTAGAAAAGAGGCCACAGCGACGTCGCTGGGAAGGTAAGCCCGTGTAGCGGGGCCTAGCGATACTGTGCGCCACGGACAGAGATTTGCCCATGACGCATAACGACGAGGGCGGATGCTGTCACGAGCGACATCACTAGTGATGTCGCTGCGTGTAAAGCAGCCTTAAGTCTTTTGCTTAGCTGAGAAATTATTTTACAAACTTCAGATGAGCCCATCTGACAAAATTTGAATTTGCCTTTTCAAAATTCAAATTCAAATCTGCAAATTTAAAGTGAACCTGTCGGGGCAACATGCACCCAACACCACGAGCAGTTGTGGGTGCATATTAGTAATTTGTATTGGAATCCAGCTCACCCACGCCTGACCTCACCGCACCTCAGACACGGATCCGGCCCTGCCCCGGCCGCAGCAATGAGAAATGAAGGAAAGCGATCCAGCTGAGTGACCAGGTGATTTATTCAGTGCAATGCAGACATGGCATAGTCGTGATTAACACATTTCTGGCTTAACACCCTTAATTATAACCATATGATTAAGGGTGTTAAGCCAGAAACGCGTCAACCACGACTATGCCATGTCTGTATTGCACTGAATAAATCACCTGGTCACTCAGCTGGATCGCTTTCCTTCATTTCGCATATTAGTAATCCCTGCCTTAATGTCCCTGTATCTAGTAGCATAAAGAGATATTTAGAAAAAGTATTTCTAAAGATCTTATATCATGATTATTATGCTAATGAGGCCAGTGACTAGTCATGAGGGCGTTACGTCCCTTGACTAGTCTGCCCTCTTAGTATGCTAGTAGCATACTAACATGCTATTCAATGCAGCGTCACCAGCGGTGATGTGTTTAATTGTGTCTGTGGTGAAAGTGGAGCTGAATGCCCCGATGTGTACACTCGGCTTCATACTGCTCATGACAGGAAGTGCTCGACATTCAGCTCAGCATTCACCACAGACACAGTTATGAGCATCACCGCTGGTGACACTGCATTGAATAGCATGTTAGTACACCCCTGTGGGCATACTAATATGATGAGAGGGTGGCTAGTTGTGGGAAGTAACGCCCTCAGGACTAGTCACTGGCCTCATTAGCATACGATAAAGGATCTTTATAAGTACTTTCTGTGAAGATTTCTTTATTTTTGCTAGTATATACAGGGACAGTTAGGCAGGGAATAGCCATATAAACCCAGAACTGCTCGTAGTTCTGGGTGCGTATTCCACCTGATAGGTTCCCTTTAATATCCATTATAATGTCCCTATAATGTCCCTGCTGCCTGGCCACTGTCCGGTCCTTTGCACCTCTCTTTCATTGCATCCAGCAGCTCGCAGGCTCCAAATGTAACTATGTTTGCACAGTGACCTCCAGGCCTGCAGCCGGAAGTCATGGCCCAACGTGCACTCTAAGCCATGATTTCCAATTGCCAGTAGGTCACAGAGAATGCACAGTTAACTCCATCGCCCGCTTGCAGCCGAAAACTCTGCCCTAGAGTGAACACCGGCCAGGCCAGAGATGCAGTGCAACAGAGGCATGGAGGTCCGGACAGCGGGCATGAATCAGCATGGGCAGCTGGACAGAGAAGCAGTCAGCAAAAGGTTAAAAAAGAATAATAAAACATACTTCTCTCACCCCTCATCTTTCCATTCGTCCTGACTGCTCCCTGTCCACTATCTGCTCCTTCGTGCCTCCATTACGTCACTTTTCTTTCCTGGTGTTTACTCTGGGCTGAGGCTTTATGGTTAAAATAGGCCATGGAGCATGTGCTGTAAACTCTAGGACATGCTCACGAGCACCATGCGATGGAAGAGAGAAGGACTGGACAGCGTGCAAGGGGGCAGCTAGCGATGTGAGCAGTAAAGTATGTTTTTTTTATTTTATATTCACAGTCTTCTGCCAGCCATATGCTGTTTAGGTGGCCACCATTTTGCTGAATTTTCATGGAGCGAATTATATAATATCCGTATTCTCTAAAATGTGTATTTTTTGTAAAATGTTAATAGAATTCAGCCCCACTTGAATATTTTCACTCATGTGTATTTCTCTACTTTAGACTTTTCTCTCCCTCCCTTCTATTAATGTTAGAGATGGCAGGAGAGAAGGGAGAGGGGTTGTACACATATCTGCTGTGGATAGGGAAAACGCTATTCAAGAGAAGATAGGTGATGGACAATCAGGGAAGTACATGTGGAGTACAGTAAACAATTGTAACTCCTGATACATGAAAACAAATGAAAACAGAAGCACCCTGAATTCACATATAAGGCTATGTGCGCACGTTGCGTAAATACATGCAGTTACGCTGCGCTTTGCAGTGCAGCGTAACTGCATGCGTCCTGCGTCCCCTGCACAGTCTATGGAGATTGTGCAGGGGCCGTGCGCACGTGGCGTTTAAGATCGCAGCGCTTCGGCTACTGCTGAAGCTCTGCGTAAAAAGAAGTGACATGTCACTTCTTTCCTGCGCTTTGCCGGCAGCTCCTGCTCTGTCTATGGGAGGAGCTGCAGGCAGAGCGCATGGAATCGGCGCTCACTACGGACATTTCTGCAGCGATCTAAAGCGCACATGTGCTCTTCAGATCGCTGCAGAAATTTCTGCAGTGACTGTACGCAACGTGCGCACATAGCCTGACTCACATCCAGCCTACATTATTTGGAGAGACACTCCCCACAAAAATCTGAAACTTCAGTTAGGCCACATGCACACAATGAGTATTCAGTGAGTTTTTTACCTCAGGATTTGTAAGACAAAACCAGAAGTGGGTGAATAATGATCAAGTGGTGCCCATGTTTCTATTATACTTTTCCTCTGATTGTTCCACTCCTGGTTTTGGTTTAGGCCACGTGCACACGTTGAGTATTTAGTGAGCATTTTACCTCACAATTTTTAGGCCCAAACCAGGAGTGGAACAATCAGAGGAAAAGTAGAATAGAAACACGGGCACCACTTCTATATTTATATTTATCACCCACTCCTGGTTTTGGCGACAAATACTGAGGTAAAAAACTGACCAAATACTCAACATGTGCACGATGCCTAAGGCTGCAAACTACAATCAGCAAGCATGGAGGAATTAAAATTGCGTACAGAAACATAGAGCAATTTCATTGGCTAAAAATATCATAAGTAAAAATCACTTTTTCCTTGTGAAAGGTTTCCAAAGCTGCTAATAATTCGAGACGACATGAAGAAGGGTATATTTTTTTTAGAGCTTAGTAGCATCATTTGTAATAGATTTGGTGCCTAAGCTTTTCATTGTCTTGCTATGTAGATCTCTCTTTATTAAAAATAAATTCTGTCAGTGCTAATTATAATAATAATAATAATATTACAAGTAATTGTGTTCTCATTTATAGGAAACTATGAGCGTTTATTTCTATCACTGCGCATTACTATGCACCAATCCAATAATTATAGACTGGAAACACCTGGATACTACATTCATTGCATTGTTGGGTAGCTGAGAAGATACATTTTCCAGTTTTCGCTTCCATATGACTGTAAAAAATGTATTAATTACATATCAACATAATTAATAGAGTAAGGCCTAGGACACACGGTGAGAAAAATGGAGCGAGTGGAATGCGATAAAAAAAAAAAAATCGCATTCCACTCGGACCAATATTACTCTATGTTCCAGCACCCATGAGCGATTATTTTCTCAGCCCTAATTGGACCGATAAAACAGTCGCAGCATGCTGCGGGTAAAATGCAAGCCTGTTTCTCTCGCACCCATTCAAGTCTATGGGGAGAGAGAAACATCGCACTGCACTCGGATTACACCAGTATAACGCGAGTGCAGAGCGAGAATGGCTATAGCCGGCAACGGAGATAGCGAGATAAATCCCTCCCTCCCATCCTTAGCGCCGGCCCTCCCCTCCATAGCGCCGGCCCTCCCCCTGCAGATGTGGTCTGATCGCACGATTGGACCACAGTCGCACTGACCCTTGCATGACACTCGGCTCCCGTTGTGCTGCCAGCGTGAGCCGAGTGTCATGCAAGGATCACAGTATTCCCTGTGTGGCCCCGGGTTAACTATCATTTACATTTTTTTTCATAAGTCAATAGGACACCTGAAAATAATAAACTTTGTAATATATCTTATCAGAGAAAGCTGATTGTTTATCCTAGTGTTTATTCAATCTCAAGCTTCTCAATTCACAAGTAAAATCTGTCTTCAGTGAATGCAGATTATTCCATCACTGAGATAGAAGATGACTGTTGGTGCTTATAACAATCTATGGAGACTTTTAAGAGGAGCAGGATGCATCTGCCTGTTTCCCTTACCTACTTCTCACCCTCCACAACCAAATGTCATTTCCTATCTCAGATTTTACCAATGTAAATAAAGGGAAAAATCAACCCAGGAGTCGAAAGAAACATATTTCTCGACTAAAATATATTACAAAGTTATTTTCATGTGTACTATTGATTTCTGAAAGACATATTATAGTGACGGTTATTCTTAAATAACTCAAAAAATAAAAATGCCCAGAGTTAAACATGCCCTTGTTTAATTGACTAAAGTACAAAATTCAATGTCATTCCTTGGAAAGCTAGCTTTCTCTAGTCCAGCTTCCTTTTACACAAGATTTTTAGGCACTATTCTCATGAGCAATCTAGGAGAACGACAATACCCTGGAGATTTAGAAGACTGATTTTGACCATTTTGTGACAATTAGTGCCATTCTTGACATGAAAAAGAGTGACAGATGCCAGCCAAGGGCAGATATCTGTCAAAAAGTTCATCTGAATTAGTTTGGTCATTATTGGGTGCTGTAGTTGAAAAGTCATTCATGTCAGGAAATTTATGGAGGAAACACTGGGGAATAATGGCAAAAATAGGGTCTTATCCGATGAACAGTGGTACAGACAAAGAGAAATTGTGCTCATCTGCTGTAGATGTGTGACACATAACATTACATGAGTGAAGAAGAGGTAGCTGCCGCAGATCCACATATATACATGCAATGAAGAAAGGAAAAAAAAACATGTTTTTTCTGCATTTCTGTTCAAGACCTCCGGATGGAAGAGTCCAGGAAACATCAATGGATCAATTGTGGTTTACTCTATGCATTTCAAAGCCATCCAGCGTCTTCCTCAGGAAAAAACACGTTTTTTTTTTACTTTGTTCTAGTTCATGTTAGAAGACAAATCTGCATTTAGTCGGTAGAAGTCCTGGCAAGGACACAGATCACAGAATGGATTGATTGGGGTTTTCTCATTTTAACATGTTGGCCAAGTGTCACGCAGTGACTACCAAGGTTCCACCAGGTGTAGAGGGGAATCCCGGCAATGCCACAACACACGGTACACCGGTGAAATGATGAAATGGAGGACACTGGTGAAAAACCTCCTGAAATTCACCTGAATCTGTACCCTACACTCCCTAATGTCCTAATACGGGTCCTTCCCCCCATTGCCGATCACATATCTACATCCTCACTGGCCCTGAACTTACCCTGACTAGTGATGGCCAACGTGACGATTGTCTAGGCACTGCAATAAGATGACTCGAGTTAGTTACAACAAATAGGTGTACTCCAAGTTTTCTTCAGCAGGAGTTTCACAACGGCAAGTATAACAACACCACAGCTCTGCAGAGACAAGCACCTTCCACATAGACAGCTTAGCATTAAACTATAGACGGCATAGGGAAGAGTAGGGAGCAGATATTTGTCGCAGAAGGAAGTGCTAGCAGCTGAGGTTACAATTTTTAGGCCAGAATCACACTTGCTAGTGCCTCGCGCGTAACTCGCGCGAGTCTCTCATGGTAGAACCCGGCTTGGCTGCACACTCCCCTGACAGGAGCGGGTCAGTTGCATGTATCTCTATGCAGCTCAGACGCTCCTGTATGCATAGTGTGCGGCCATGCCGGGCTCTACCATGAGAGACTCGCGCGAGTTACATGCGAGGCACTAGCAAGTGTGATTCTGGCCTTAGATCACTGCAGGATAGAAATGAATCTTAACCCATTCAGTGCGGGATGGAAGTAAATATGCTCCAATACAGGGTAAATGACAAGTAGGCACTAAAGTGGATCTGCAATCCACAATGATCTGTTACCATCTGATCCCAGATCCCTCTGATATCATATCAAGCTATGACATACTTGTGACATCAGGGCAGCAAACTTATGACAAGGAGCCATGAAATGGAAACAGGATAGCACCTCATTGACTTCAAATAACAAAAACTGCATTTAAACAGCCCCATTGTTAAATATCCACTACAAATAAGCAAATCACTGGGCATTTAACAGCCTGCATAAACATGGAGACTGCACTTACAAGTACACAGAACGATTGTTAAAACTATCCATCTATGCGCATAAACTATTGCTCTTGGAAGCGCATGACCTGATGATGTGATGCTAAGAACAATGATTGTGAAGCTTTAAAATCATTTTACCCGACAAGCTAGTATTTTTTGCATTTGTTGGATGATTGGCAGGCTGTTTAGATAGACCAATAATTGAGAAGTGAGTGTTCCCAATTATCAGCTAGTGTGAATGAGCCTTAAGGATTTGGGAGATGGGAGGGGGTAGCTATTACCTAATCAACTGTACTTCCATTAAAATCAAATTATTATGTATCAACCTAGTAATACCTTCGCTACCTTTTCCTCTTGATTTACGGCCTACGATAGCTTTGCAGGCTTTTGTTTGAACGCTATACTATATTAAATTGCAGTGTGGCTTAAAGGGGTTGATTGACTTAGGAAATAAGGCATTGGAAAGAAGAAAAGAATAGTTATTTTATAACCACCATCAAAATCAGGGACCATAGACTGGCTACCAAATGCTCTTTCTTAGGCCGGTGTCACACTTACCATTGACTCGCACAAGTGCAATGTGAGAAAATCTCGCATTGCACTCGGACCAATGTTAATCAATGAGGTAGCTCCGATCTGCTATTTTTTTCTCAGCTCAAATCGGACTGAGGAAAAAAAAAATGGCAGCATGCTTCAATTGCAAGAGTATCTCACGCGAGACTCTCCAATGCAAGTCTATGTGTGTGAGAAAAAAACAGATGTCACACAGACAGCACACAGACAGCACACAGATGAAAAGTGAGAAAAAAAAAATCGTTCTACTCTCCAGCATGAGAATCGGACCGATTTTTCATGTGTGACTCCAGCATTAGGGTACAATCAAATGGCCGTATAACTCAAACAACGATCTGGCCAGCAGCTCTCCTGACCTAAGCGTAAGAGCTGCATAGAAATACATGAAGCTGCCAGGCGCAGGTCAGGAGAGCTGCTGGCCAGTCCATGCACTGCCATGTCATCATCATATGTGTTATGGGGCTGATTGACTGCGCCCTCACCCATTAATTCCACACATTATATAAGGAACCCAAATCATTTTAAAAGGAATCCTTCAGCAGGTTTTTGCTAACTCATCTGAGAGCAACATAATGTAAAGAAAGAGATTCTAAATCCAACAATGTATCACTTAGATTACTGGCTTCAGCCATTCTGACATAATCAGAGCTTTCAGATTTAGGGTACCTTCACACTTTAGCGATGCACCAGTGATCCCACCAGCGATCTGACCTGGTCAGCATGGCTGGTGCGTCGCTACATGGTTGCTGTTGAGCTGTCAATCAGGCAGATCTCACCAGCGACCAGTGACCAGCCCCCAGCCACCAGTGACCAGCCCCCAGCCACCAGCGACGCGTGGAAGTGATGCTGTGCTTGGTAACTAAGGTAAATTTCGGGTAACCAAGCGCTTGGCTACCCGATATTTACCTTGGTTACCAGAGCACACCACTTAGCGCTGGCTCCCTGCACTACTAGCCAGAGTACACATCGGGTTAATAAGCAAATCGCTTTGCTTATTTATCCGATGTGTACTCTGGCTGCGTGTGCAGGGAGCAGGGAGCCGGCACTGGCAGCCTGAGAGCGGCGGACGCTAGTAACCAAGGTAAATATCGGGTAACCAAGCAAAGCCCTTCGCTTGGTTACCCGATATTTACCTTGGTTACAGCTTACCGCAGGTTTCCAGAAGCCGGCTCCCTGCTCCCTGCACATTTAGATCGTTGCTCTCTCGCTGTCAAACACAGCGATGTGTGCTTCACAGCGGGAGAGCAACGTCAAAAAAATGAACCAGCACTGTGTATAACGAGCAGCGATCTCACAGCAGGGGCCAGATAGCTGCTCAGTGTCACACACAGCGAGATCGCTAATGAGGTCACTGGTGCGTCACAAAAACCGTGACTCAGCAGCGATCTCACTATGTGACAAATACCCCTTAGTCATGTAGTAGAGTCCAGAGTTCACACCAGACTCTCAATAGTGATTACACATGAACAGTAAGGTGTCAATCAGAGGAGGAGGGAGTCGGATTGCATATGACATTGTAGCCCAACAATGATAATTACTAGGTGATAAAGCCTTTAGTTTAAGTAAACAACAGCACACAGCCTGATAAGAGGGGCACAGTTAATTTTTGCCTTTAAACCCCTACAGCATGCTGTTCTCAGATTACATAGCAAAAAATTGCTTGACAGATTCCATTTGATTTCTATTCTGTAATACGTTTTGTCCCCAGCGGAGGCATTGCAAGAAAATTAATCAATTCCTTGATCGTTCCAGACTACATCTGAATAAAAAGTAATCATTTCATTTTTGCTTTCCCCCAGCTAATAAATAGGGACTATAAAAATCCCAGAATCCGTATGCCCCTTATACATTGAATAATAGGACACACAATACCTCTGTTAATAAAGAAATCAAACTATGCCCAAAACTACAAATAAATTAGATTCATGCTAATACCTGGCCGAGATGGTGATAGAACAAAAAAAAAAAATACTTTCATCTCAATCCCCTTCACACAGATTAAAATATCTGGAAATAATGACGGTTTAAAATGACCCGTTTGTCTGAATTTGTGAAGTATGGAGGATTAATGAAGTAATTCTCAGGGATATTACAAAGTAATGTATTCTACACTCACAAATTAGTGATTTCTGGCTTCTCTGTGTGCGGCTCCACTATATTTGAACGTGTACATTTTCCTTTCCCATCGGCTGGCCCCAGTGTACCGCACTAAGTGGGAATAATTAGAATTCAGATTCCTCCTTCAGTCTATGTTTCTTTTAAATGTCAAGATGGGAGACTGTGGGATTGTGGCATGAAAAACTCCAGAGGTCAGATCTCCTCATTGCTCCTCTTCTCCGTCCTGATAGAACTTGACTGAGGAGGCTGGGGGAATCAATTACTGGTTAATGAGAAATGGTACAATATCCATGACACTCTTATGATTATGCAAAAAAACTCTCCTCATTGATTGACAGGTACATTAACAGGGAATAGCTATCATTTTCTCAATGTGCTGCACTTTATTAAGTTATGCTGTCAACCCATTCCACCCTATCTAAGCGGTCCAGAGAATGAAATTGAGTTGACTTGTTTTACATGGGCATGCGTATAAATGAGTTCACAACCAGGGCTAATGAGTTTGGTGTACAAAATATTATTTTTTATTTTTTAAAGCTATAATGGAAAAGCAGTAAATGTTTGCAGGACTGCAAGTCACAGCACGTCCTGTCAGCTGAAGGGCATGCAAAGACTCGGAGTCCTCTGGCCTCAATAGACTTACTTCTATTTTATTTTTTTCTGCCCGTTGTACATTTCAGAAAATATAGCAGCACATTTCTTGACTTTAGAACATATCCAATAATTTTGTGTTTCTAATAATTCAATAAATTTAGGAAAAGGGTTGTCCGGTGAAAACATGTTACAAAAAAATTGTAATACTTTAGTATGAACTGAGGATTTCGATTGCGTTAGGGCAATGACAACCAAAGACGGGTTCTTGGTGCAAATAAGTTTTATAATATGCAACCAACAATATGTACACAGGAAAGAACATAAACACAGTAAATACCTGTCAGGTTCGGAGCAAAGGGGATTTCCTGGGACCGCGCACCAGACTCCCCCAGGGAGGCCACCAGGAGCGAACCCCTATACATGGGCTGTCTGGCGATCACCCCAGAAGGTCTAAATGCGCAGCAGCCGGGACACGAAAGGGCAACAGGTTATAGTCCAAAAATATCCGTACTGGATGTGGAACATGGGTCCTAGGGTGGATATGTACCGGAAGGTACCGGGCACAAACGCCAACCAGAGACGGCAGACATAGTCCGGGACCAGCGAGGGCACAGCTCGATGAGACCAGGTGGAGTCCAGGGCCGGTGTCAGGTGATTCACCAGGATCCAAAATAACAACAAGGAAATGAGAGCAGCAGGGCAGAAGTAGATAGGAAGCAGTATACTCAAGCAACTAGAATAAGCTAAGGGGCGGGCTTTTAAACAGATGAACAGGAAGTAGGGAAACAGAACAGAAAACTCTATGTTAACAAAGGGCAAGATCCAATGTCAGCAAACTGGAAATCCCGGAACACTGACAAAAACGGAACAAGTTCCCTGTTGGATGAAAATTGGGGGATGCCCACTTTTGGATAGGGGATAAAAACTTATCAATGGACAACAACTTTAAAAGGAACCCGACAGGTAATTTATGTGTTCTAACCTAGTAGCAGTGTGATGTGTGGCCTAGTAACCCCTTCTTACCCATCCCTGTGTTGTAATATTATGTAATGTGCATGTATAAAAATGTGTTTTATTACTTATGCGTTCTGTATGTAAATGAGCAGGGGCTCTAGCCCCATGGATGTCGCATCGCCCTGTGGACGTTCTCATGTTTTCCATGGTATCACGCCCCTGTGGGCGTTCACATGTTTTCCATGGTATCACACCCCTGTGGGCGTTCGCATGTTTTCAATGGTATCACACCACTGTGGGCATGATACCATGGTTTTACATCAGCGACATAACTGTCGCTGCCTCAGATCTCGCGCGTGCGCACTTACCATTCCCGCAGCCTTGTTATCCGGGTGCTTGCTTCCCGTCTTCAGACGCGCTGTGCGCATGACTGGAACCGCAGGAGTCTTCTGAGCATGCGCAGACCGCATCAGAAGACGAGAAGCAAGCACCGAGATAACAACACTGTGGGAATGGTAAGTGCACATACGCAGGATCTAAAGTAGTGACGGTCACGTTGCTGATGTAAATCCATGGTGTCACGCCCACAGGGATGTGATACCATGGAAAATATGAAAACGCCCACAGGGTGATGTGATGCCCATGGGGCTAGAATCCCTGCACTTTTACATACACAACACATAAGTAATAAAACACATTTTTATAAATTCACATTACACATTATTACAACACAGGAAGGGGTTACTAGCACACACTGTTATAAGGTTAGAACACATTAATGACCTGCCAGGTCCCCTTTAATAGTAAATTATAGTAAATCATATGGAGGAAATTTAAAAAAATTGACTTTGTAGGTCATTCCAACCAATCTCCAATTTCTTACATTTAAAATTCTAGACAAAGAGTACAATAAGGAATTAATGGAATTAAAATAGGGAATGTAGCCTGTACTCTGGTATTGTCCATCGGTGCACCTACATACTGGCCTGTCAACTCTTCATTATTTAAAGGAGTAACCCAGATCTTTTGCTCCCTATGAGGTCACCTGTGCTGTTCGCCTGCTGAAGATTATTACAGATTACAGCCATGTGTATCCTATCCCAGCTCCCACAATACCCTGAGGAGAAGTTTGCTCTCGGCATTGGCACTTATCCCCTCCATGCATGTAGTAAGTGTGCATGCATGTGTTATGCATGCTTATGGACACATGTGGTAAATAATGAAAAAAAATATAAGATTTTACCTAAAGGCCCAGTTACACACAACGACTTACCAGCGATCCCGAAAATGATGCAACCTGATAGGGATCGCAGGTAAGTCGCTGGGAGGTCACAGGTGAGATGTCACACAGTCAGATCTTACCAGCGATGGAGGAACAATACAGGTTGCAGTAGCGACCTGTATAACGATCTCAGCAGTCACTGTGACCCTGTCACACAGTGTCAAACACAGCGATGCGTCCTGCCCAGCAGGACATAGACTTTGAAGAAAATGGCCTGGACCATTCGGCAACGACTAGAGATCTCACAGCAGGGGTCTGATCGCTGGTAGATGTCACTCATAACAAGATCGCTAACGGGATCGCTACAGCGTCACAGAAACCGTGACTCAGCTGCGATCTCGCTAGTGATCTCGTTATGGGTGATGGTACCTTAAGACTACAACACCTTACCTGCTCAATTTTTTACAGACTAGAGGTCCCAGCTGCACAGTCCCTAATGACCCCTGCGCAGACTGAAACTACCCTAACTGGATCACTCAGATGACCACTTGGACAAATAGATCCCTAAGCAGCCATCGAGGTTTCCACTTCCATCTCCTTAAGAAACCGGGGAAGGTGCAGAGTAAAACAAGGTAAACCAAAAGTAAAAATAAAGAAGGAAAAACACAAATCCAACAGGCTGTAGTTCAAAGCAGCACTTTAGAAATATCACCAGTGGGGAATGGAAGTCTGAGGTTTTGCCGCGTTTTGGTGCGGATTTGGTGAGGAACTTCTGCGGTTTTGCCGCATGTTTGTCCCTGCGTTTTTTACCAATAATTTATGGCAAAACCGCAGGGACCTGCAAAAAAGAAGTGACATGCACAGTAATTCCGCAGTGGAAATTCCGCGGGTAAATCCGCATGGACAAGTATATGCAGTGTGCGCACAGCTTTTTTTAATCCCCATAGATTTTGCTGGAGAAGGGCTGCAGAATCGTTCTAAACATTTTCTGCAGCATTTCTGCAGTGAAATCCGCGGCAATTCCACGGGTAAATCCGCAGCGTGCGCACATGACCTTAAAAGGGTCATTTTCATCCAATAACTTTTTTCTAATCCCTACCAATATCCCATTCATGACCACAGATATTTTGGCTCATGGTTACGTTGGTAATCACAATTATTACAATGGCCATTTAATATTTGTAGACATTTTAATTATGTTTTTTATTTTTCTTTAAGTTTCTTTAG
Source organism: Anomaloglossus baeobatrachus (assembly GCF_048569485.1). Taxonomy (NCBI): domain Eukaryota; kingdom Metazoa; phylum Chordata; class Amphibia; order Anura; family Aromobatidae; genus Anomaloglossus; species Anomaloglossus baeobatrachus. The sequence goes on along the minus strand of NC_134358.1, from coordinate 499,620,566 downwards.
TAAAGTTTCTAATCTAATATGGATTTTATACTGTATTTTTTATTTATCCTGTAATAAAATGAAAAGTCTTATAACTGTACTTAGCCCGATTAGACTAGAGACCTTCAGGGTTAACTTCACTCACGTAATTGTAAATTAGAAAGTCTTTTGACATCTTGCCTAACAATCACCATGGGCATCCATAGGACAAAATTAATATTTAATTATTATAGTGGTGATAGCATGATCTATACTAAAGGACACAAGGGTTCATAATGATAAATTAAGTAACCTAACCACAACAGAAAGATCAAATTGATATCTATTGTGCTTTATCTTGAAGTAATGCGCATCCATGGTTCATGAACTTAAACCTTCTGCAATACATTTAGATGCATTATGGTCAATTTATGGGGTGCTGACCTAATAAAAATGATCTCTTATGAAAATTTTCATGATATACATATATCATTGAAATATAATATATATATATATATATATATATATATATATATTTATATATATACACACATATATATATATATATATATATATATATATATATATATATACACGCATATATATATATATATATATATATATATATATATACAGTACAGGCATAAAGAAGAGGACTAGTAAAATCATTATATAATGTAAAAAATAAGGTTTAAAAATATGAAAAACTCCCTAAAAGTTCAAATCACCTCCCTTTTGCCCCATTAAAAAATAATAAAAAAATACACAGATTTGGTATTCTCATGTTCAGAAATGCCCAATCTACCAAATATAAAATCAATTCAATTAATCTGATTGGTAAATAGTGCATTGATAAAAATATAAAAACACCAGAATTACGTTTTCTTGATAGCCGCAACATTGCATTATAATGCCATAACAGGAGATCAAAAGTCGCATTTATCGAAAAATGGTATAAATTAATGTCAGCTCAAGACGCAAAAATGTAAGCCATCACTGAGCCGCCCCAGATCCCGAAAACTGAGAATGCTGCAGGTCTCAGAAAAAAGAGACAAACGCGCTACACTTTTTTTTTTTTTTTTTTTTACAAATTCGGAATTTTTTTTCGCCACTTAGATAAAAGTAAAACTGTACATGTTTGGTATCTACGAACTCATACTGACCTGGGGAATCAAATATATAGGTCAGTTTTACCATATAATGACCATGGTAAATAAGAAACCCAAAAGACAATTGTGTTGTGCAATTGCACTCTGTTTTTTTTTCTTTTTTTACAATTTCACCGCACTTGTGATTTTTTTTCCCCATTTTCCAGTATAACATGGGGCACAATGTAAAAACAATGCACAATACACTATGCAAAAACAAGCCCTCATATGGCTATATTGACAAAAAAATTAAAAGTTATGACTTTTGGAAGAAGGGAAAAAATGAAAACGAAAAATGGAAAATCACCAGGGGGTGAAGGGGTTTAATTCAATATTATCCACATCGGATAGCCTGTTTAAATACAGAAAACATACTTTTGTGGCCCATATTCTCGGATTTCAGGTGCGATACCTTATATATAATATATTGGCATGCGAAAATATAATGAGACCTTCAGTACCTAAACTAGAGAAACCTCAAAACCTTGGAGCAAGTATGTCAGATTCATAACGAAGGACCATAAAAACAGATAAGTGCATTAAAGAACATGGTGTCATTATGCTGTACTTTCTAAGCTACAGAAAAATGTTGGGTATTCAAAATAGATTTGAAGAAGAGGAGAATGGTACTTGTCAGTCACTGATGAAAAGAGGATTGAAGCGGTTCAGTTCATTCAATCCCTTTGTAGAGCATGTCGAAAAAAAGAGAAGAGGGCACTGCGTAAGTGGGGCAGAAATCAAGTGCTTAAGATCTAAGAGCAAAATGTACTCTTACATGTAACGTTAGGAGAATATTACAAAATTTTATAAATCGACGCGGATGCATTGTCATTCTTACATACTGATGATATTACAATCATAATGTTATGGTATTGCTTAACTCATGAAGAGGCACAATAAGCTTTGTGAATAAACAAATGAAGAACAAAAATATAGGCGCAAAAAAATGAGGTCCAATTCATTAAGACTGGTGTTGTACATGGTAGTCTTAAAGAAGGAGAAATGTGGAGTAAAAGGAGAATGATTCATTAAAGGGGCTTTCAACACCATGACATTGCTAACGACATGTCGAGGTCACGGATTTCGTGACGCACATCTAGCCTCGTTAGAGACATCGTTGCGTGTGTCACGTACGAGCAACCGCTAACGATGTAAAATACTCACCAAATCGTTGATTGTTGACATGTTGCCCATTTCCCAAATGTCGTTGCTGCTTTTGGATGCAGGTTGTTCGTCATTCCTGAGACAGCACACATCGCTACATGTAACACCCCAGGAAGGACGAACAACACCGTACCTGCGTCCTCCGGCAACAAGGTGTGCGTGTCTTTCATGTGGCTGTTCTCCGCCCCTCCGCTTCTATTGGACACCTGCCGTGTGATGTTGCTGTGACGCCGCACGAACAGCCCCTTAGAAAAGAGGCTGTTTGATGGCCACAGCGACGTCGCTGGGAAGGTAAGTCCGTGTGAGGGGTACTAGCGATACTGTGCACCACGGGCAGTGATTTGCCTGTGAGGCACAAACGACGGGGGTGGGTGCGATCGGTAGCGACATCGCTAGCGATGTCGCTGCGTGTATAGTGGCCTTAAACAATCAGGCATATCTTACAAGTGGAATGCGCTTCCATATGTCTCACAAGCCAAGGACCTACAGTAAGATATCTGGAATAGGGAACCTGATAATTGTCACGCTCACTTGTGGAGGCGCTGAGACAGATTGGAGGGTGATCTCCAATGAGCAGTTAGCAAATAATCCACAAGAGAGCGATAGAGTAGTCAGCAAGCCGGGTCTGCAACATGATGTTTCGTCAATACCTTAGGAAGAAGCAAATCGTGGTCAGGTGGAAGCCAGGAGTCAGAAGCCAGGAGGTCTCGTAAATGACAGGGAGAAATGGAGCCGAAGTCAAGAACAGTAATATGGGTAAGGAACCGGGAGGTGAGCAAGGTATATATCACAACAGTAATGAATTAGATGGCCGTCTGTTGCCATGCCCCCACTCCACCCGATGAAACTGTTCATCTATATGTATAAGGAGCAATTAGGATATTCAAAAATAATACTTTTTACTTTTCCTTTATAAAATTCCCTCCTCTTTGACAACTTTTGAACAATCCCACCAAAATATGTTTTAATTACCAAAATACATCAGTTGCAGACAGTATTTCACTTTTTTTAAAAACTATTTTTGATGTGTTCTAATAAATATTGACATTGTTTTCCAATACATTTATTGATTGCAGGAAAGTTTGCAAGTTTCCCCAAAATTGGACTGATAAAATAAGACATTTTGGGTTTATAGTGGAGCTATTAGCATAAACCCCCTCCATTAGTTAAGACTTCGCACCAAGGGCTGCACATATTTGCTTCACTGGGCACCATGCATGGCTTTGTATTTTCCAAACTGGACAACCCCTGTGAAATGCGTGGGCACAGAGCCGCTGTACAGATTTGATGTTTGTTTTTTTTAATGATTGTAATTCCTGAAAAACACATTAATTGTAAAGACGCTCTGAACAGCGCAGTACTTACAACAAAACAATACATATTTTCCACATAATTACACCGCTAATATCAGACAAGAAGCATGTTCCTTCTTGTAAACAACCATGAGCATTTTACTTGCATGATTCATTTTTAAACAGATAAAGCAAAGAGAAAAATTACTTAAAAACACAAGGCTTAATAGCAAAAAGACACTTCATATTTCTAAAACTCTTCTCTATAATAAAATGAGAAAATAGGGTGCGCAAAGTCGCGAGGCTCTAACTCAAACTGACATGTTTGATTAAGGGATAAATTGCAACAGAAGTTGGATTTTTTATTGAAATAACCCAGTAGGACTTGAGCGACTATCTAAATCCTACTCACCAGAAAAGACATTTAGACAGTTCTTAATTCTGAGGAATGAATAGAAATCTAATCTTTAAAAATATTCAGCACGATACGAATATAATTAAATATTTATCTGTGGTCGGGTTACTGTTATATCTGTAAAACATGATAAAAAAAAATTAACTTTTTTTAAGATTTGATTTTTTCCTTTTTTTTGTACTGAAGATTGTTGGTCACATGGTTTTTTAATATGTTTGATTTTGTTGTGCCCTCTAAGGCCAGATTCAGACCACTTGTGTGTTCCCATTAATGACTGAGTCAGACAGTGTCTTCTATCTAAATTTCCGAAAAAACATACGTGACCCTGATATTGCAGTAGAATTCACTTAGGAGAATGTATGTAGTCCAAAAGACGAAATATAAAGTTATGTTTGCAACTATGCTAGTGTGTTCAGCTAAAAAGTTAGATACAGCTAGAATAAAAGGTCAAATTAAAAGGAACCATTCAGGTCAAATATGCACCCAGAACCATGAGCAGTTCTGGGTGCATATTTCTAATCCTTGCCTAACTATCCTAGGCTATACTAGCATACATAAAGAGATCCTTAGAAAATGTATTTCTAAAGATCCTTTATGTTATGCTAATGAGCACAGGGACTAGTCGCAAGGGCGTTACTTCCTTTGACTAGTCCACCCTCTTAGCATGTTAGCATGAACCCAGGGGCATGCTAACATACTATTTAATGCCCAGCATCATCAGCGGTGACGTCCATTGTCACCACCACTGATGCCAGGTTTAGGCTCAGTGTGCATGATCAGAAGTCCTGGCACTTCCGGTCATGCACACTAGACCTCTCTGAAGACAGGACACGTACACTCGACGTCATAGTGCACGTGACCAGAAGTGTTGAGAGAAACGCACTGAGCCTAATCCTGGCATCTGAGGCGGTGACAATAGACACAGGTACGCGTGTCACCGCTGATGACACTGAGCAATAGGCATTGAATAGCATGTTAGTATGCCCCTGTGGGCGTACTAACATGGTAAGACGGCGGACTAGCCGGGTGAAGTAACGCCCATGCGACTAGTACCTGCGCTCATTAGCATATCATAAAGGATCATTAGAAATACTTTTTCTAAAGATCTCTTTATCCATGCTGCTAGCTCTAGGGACAGTTAGGCAGGGATTAGCAATATGCACCCAGAACTGCTTGTGGTTCTAGGTGCATATTGCATATGACAGGTTCCCTTTAAGTAAACAATTTCACATTTCCGACTACATTTATCCTATTAAAGTCCTAGACATGTCTGAATACCATTTCTCAGGGAAGAATCCCCCAAAAGGTGTTATGAATGGGGATGGAGATGTGGTCTGGACCCCAAATAAGACCTTATGCACACAAGTGTATTATGGCCTAGTGTACCATCCATACAACAAAATTATGTCAGAGATGTACTCCTGGAGTAGTATTATTGTCAGTGTCTTATGGCAGTTCAATGACGGATATACTATATTAATTAAGGCGCATGACTTTAAATGAAAAGGGTGCATCCTTCCATAGCCCTCAGTTTATCAAAACTGAAGTACAAAATGCCATTCTTGATTAATCTGACCCAAAGTATCTAAAATACAAGCTGAATCTGGTGGAAGACATGTATGCAAATTAATTAGGACAAGTTGAGACAGAATTCTAGTGCACGTCTCTTACTTAATATAGCCCAAAATATTATATGAAATACTAAGCCAGATTTACTATTGTGAGTTTTCATTGATTTTGGCAGAAAATGTGTTCAATTTTTGTACATTTTGGTGCAAATTATAAGCCAAGCCAAAGGAGAGGTACAACGGTTTATTCTGGATGATAGATTTGGCACATCTTTTTTTGTCTAAAGTATCTAAAAATGTGCCAAATTAACCATTCTGCATGTGATAGATTTGGCACATCTTATTATAGTCTAGTCTAGCCAATATCGACGGGTTTGGCCGACAGTCTAATGTGTATGGGTGCCCCGAGGTAGTTACGATCTGGCATATCCTATTTTGGACTGCCATGAGCTTTGTTCTCCCAGAGATAAGCGGCTGCCAAACATGCCTGGCGATGGCTTTCTCATGGAAAACACTGGAACGCTCAGCTGAATGAGCACTTTAGTGTATGAGAAAGCCAACCTAAATGGCTGCTGGCAGAACCATCGTCCGGCTAATAACATCTAATGTGTATGGTGGGCTTATGTTTGCAATGTAGAAACCTGCCAAGGCAATTCCACGGTAATGATAAGAATGATACCTTCACTATAAAGAGGTCTATTCTAAGAATATCAGCGAATTAGCAATATCGGTATTGGGAGCCTGACAGTACATTGCAGCTCTTCCACATAGAATAATTGGATGTAACAAGTCTCATAAAACCACACATCTAGCTGAGAAAAAAGCATTTCTAGGAAATAATTGTCAATTGCAATTAACTATATGAATGAAATAAATGATATGATTTAAACTTCCATGTCAAAGTCACTAGGGAAATATGAGGTATGTCAAGGAAATCCTATTAAGTGTGCCATTCTCAAACCTCTCGTCTCATAAGGCTTGGATCTAATGAAGTATATCCACATGAACCCATTTGTTACCAAGAAATGGCATGAGTGTGTCATAAAAAATCTGTATCGTATGTATCAACAGATCATATTAAATAAAAGTGAAATGTTTGCCTATTTGGGTAAAACGGAGTCAACTAGGACCAAATCATCATGGCGGAATGTTAGAGATCTCCGGCCAACTACAATCACGTATCACCAAGGAGGTTTCACAATCAACCGCTATTTCATTACTTTCGAAGATTGCCGGGTAATCCACAAATGTGATATAAAGGTGAAAGATCAAAGATATTTCACTGCAGATGTCAAAATTGTAATTTAAAATGGTAAATTGAAGAGTTTTGACTATGCAGCACGTAGCAAATGAATTAAAAACCGCGTCCATTCTGTATTATGTCTCCATGGCAATACTGATAATGAGTAAAATAGGGTCAGCCGTAGCCTTCCATGTTTACAGTCACATCTTACAAGACAGTAAAACCTCACTCATTCTGCAGCCTTACAATGTTTAGCGGTTATTGTACTCATTAATGAGCTTTTACAATTCTCTATTATGCTGAACGCTGTAAAACCATTTATATAAAGTTCCATTTGCAAATCAATGAAACTCTGTGCAGAACAAAATATACACTTGTATAAGAAGCCATGAAATAAGCTGAGGGAGAAAGTGCACTACATTTTTTAGATTATATTTGGAGTTATCTATTAGGGAGTCAGATCGTAAAGACTTTGTCCATATTATTCAATATGAGATAATTTGGGGTCAATATCCTGTACCCTCCCACTAATTTGCTGAAATTCGCTCTGCAGGGGCCGGATAAAAGTAATGTAGCAAAAAGAACACAGTAGCTCCACAAATTGCTTAGTGGCCATTACTGGGTACTGCACTTTATCCTTTATTTACTGTTTAGTAGCCACTAAACAATGTATCAATACCATCCTGTATATCACTTATATCTGGCCGCTGCTGGATATATTTATCTTACAGACCAGTCTTCAATATGTCATTTCCCTTTTTACCCTAATAAATAATAAGGCGGGAGTATCGAATACCTCAAATATTCTGCTTCGCGAATATCCAACGAATAGGTTGCCACTATGCGAATATTCGATGCGCAATATAAGTCTATGGGAAGCCTGAATAGTTCTGAATAGTTGTTATTCGGGTTTCCCATAGACTTACATTGTGCATCGAATATTCGCGAATAGTCGAATAGCGGCGACCTATTCAGCAAATATTCGCAAAGCCGAGTATTTGAGATGTTCGATCATCCGTAATAATAACTTTTAACCTGTCACCAAGTTTTATCCTTATGTGTTGCGGCCACCACAAGTGAGCTCATATATAAAGCATCCCAGAATACTGTATATAAGAATCCAGGCCGCTCTATATAACGTAAAAAACAGCTTTATTATACTCACCTGCAGAGCGGTCCGGTCCGATGGGTGTCGCTGCTCATGGGTCCAGTGTCTCCTCTCTACTGTGATCACCATCCTCCTTCTTCCCAACCCTCTGTGGATGACACATCCTACGTTATCAACACAGGCCGGCATTGCAGTTCTGCACAGGCACTCCTTGATCTGCCCTGTGGACACCGCAGGACTGCTCTCAGTATTGTTTGCTGATTCTTTAACCATCTACACACCAGCCAAGACACCTGCACTATAGTAGTAGTGAGCACATTGATAAAGGTCTTGACAGACCGAAAGATCTGCATTTTGCTGGTTTGAAAAATGTGTCCATTAAAAAATTTTCAATCACCATATGAGTGCCAAGTTTTCTGTAATTAAAGTGGCTGCAAGTCCTACCACAGTCACCAGGTGACCAGATGTAGACACATACAGCATAACTACAGTTGAGCAAGTATCTAAGTATTCGTACTCGCTATACTCATAACGAGTACTGTCTAATACTCGTGTATTCGTTTCGAATAGCATGTTCAATGCAAGTCAATGGGGAAAAAGTCACAAAGTAATGAGTAACCCGAATGCCATACTATTTGTGCGAATAGAAAATAGTGCGGCATTCGGGTTACTCATTACATTGCAAGAATTCACCATTGACTTGCATTGCACATGCTATTCGGAATGAATATGCGAGTTTTAGACAGTACTTGAATAGTTAGGTACTCGCTCAACTCTAAGCATAACCATCTTTCAGCAGGGTATCAGAAAACCATGTTTTCTTTCAAGTTGGTGATTTCTTATAACATATCTCAGGATATGTCAAGCCTAGAAGAAAAGAAAGGAGAGACAAATCTGTAACTTTCGTAACAGTGACATGACTTTATCATGTCATCTTGGGACTTGTGCTATTGTTGTCAATTTTCATTTTCTCCTTGATACTTTTATGAAGATAGTACATCTCACTTTATTATCTTAAGGTGTCTTGACTTTGATATGTACAGTATAGGGATGATAAAATACCTCAAATATTCGACTTCGCGAATATTTGCCGAATAGGTCATCGCTATTTGACTATTCGTGAATTTTCGATGCGCAATGTAAGTCTATGGGAAACCCGAATAACAACTATTCTGAACTATTCGGGCATCCCATAGACTTACATTGTGCATGGAATATTCGCATAGTCGCAAGCTATTCGTTGGATATTCGCGAAGCCAAATATTTGAGGTATTCGATCATCCCTAGTACAGTATAGAACTATAGGCTTACTCAACTCATATAGTTCTTGACTTAAAGAGCAATATCTTCATAAAGACTCAGGATTCTCCTTTCAGTGTTTCCATTTGAAATAATCTTCTAGAGTTTAGTAAATTATTCCTCTATAGAGCACAGTTTGGTGTGAAGGCTTCCCATGCTACGTCCTGCCTTTCTATTCATACATATGGCCAGAGAATTACTTTTATGTCAGGAAATAATGCACGAGATGTTTTATGAAAAGCACCCTGCTGATTTCTACTCTTTTTACATCGAAGCTGATTCCTGAGGGATGACACTTACTTGACATGAACATATCTCACAATTAGACTCGACATTGTAAACTCAAAACACAAACTTAGAAGTATTTTTTTTCATCTCGGGAAACAGCTGTCCACTTTATAGAGTATTTTTCTTCGTCCTGTCATAGACATGTGTTTACATGGATCCAGTAGAAACCTTACAACTAGATATCCGCCACTGGTAAAAAATACAAATAGGGTTTTTGTAATAAAACTAATAAGAGGCTTCATAAAAGGAGCTGTCTAAAAGAAACAGGTCCATACATCAGCTGATTGGGGCAGAAACTCCTATCTATCAGCCAGTATCACTGGAGAAAGCACTGACTGTCCAAATATGACCATGATTAAGACGGACAATGCATAGGTATACACCTACAGCCATATAGTGTGCAGTGCACTTGTTTTCACTTCCACTTTTTTATATTTTCATGTATTTTTAATGCAAAATAAATGTTAAGTTTTAACCTATTGGATCATAGAGAAAACCCACTGGTTCCAACTCCTCTTTTTTCCTAGTTACAGCGGCAACTCCACCAAGATCCATGAGAAGACTCTCATATCCGAAGAGTGGAAGCCATATAAAGAGAATGAAATGACCACTTTCCACTATTTTTTGTAATGTCCAAATATTTTCCTAATATCTTACTCATAAATTTAATATTAGATGTCTATAGCTATTTAAATAAATCATTAATAAGGGGCAACATGAATGGATCCATCATAAGGAAAGTGATTCTTCTTTTAGAAAGGAATTCTAAGTAAAATGACTTCTTGTATAAAGTTCCGTATGTCCTAATATGCCCCCATCAACATCAATCATCTATTGGCACAGTTACATTGTCTAGTGGCTATAAATGGTACTGCAGCTTTTTCCCATTCACTTGTATAGGAGAGACCTTGGACCACTCCTCCCAACTAGAGAAGAGTGAACCTTTGGAAGATCGGTTCGGCAGGTACAGTCGAACCTTAAAAAAGTTTGGTTTGTGACCCTGCCTTGATCTGCACCTCAATGGAAGTCTGTAATTGGGCAGTTTGTGGCTTCACCCACATGCTGCCAGCCATAAGCAGAACACTTCCGGGGGAGGGTGGGCAGGGTTTATCAATTTTTTTGTGTGTGTGCACACTACATCTGATCACGCTGATGTTACCCCCAGTGTGAGCCAATCAAACACTGCATGCAACTCACACAGGGCTGAGCATCACTCATACCCAAGCACAGCTCTGCTCGCTTGAGTGGTTTGCACTCGTAACTCACTCGAACTTTGAACCCAAACTTTGTTTTCTGTTGGTCGGTTTCCAAACCTAAACTCTGAACATCAAACCTCAGGTTTGCTCATCCCTATTCCTGACCACTACACTATGTACGGGGATATACCACTTGTGATGAGTTCCAGCCCCTTCAATCAGATGATTGCTGGACCTGATATTGATGTACTATCTAAATAACAGGTCATCAATATTAAAGTCTTGGAAAATCCCTTTAATTATCTTCCAAGTCACTTTACATACAGGGCCATGACTTTGTTAGACATAGCAAAGCTCAGAGAGTTGAGTTTCTCATTAGGTATAAATTGATGTAAATCATCTTGATGTGCCATCCTTGGCTCTCCATGGGATTATATGTAAACTTCATCTGTTATCATTGCTTAGTAAACTAGCAGACACATGATGGAGCCCCAGAGACTTACTGACAGATTCAGCTCTGCTATATCTCTCTATGATATATGTGTTTTTGTACGTTCTTCCACAAGTGTGTACAAACCCATCTCTTTATTATTTTATCTTTCTGCATGATGTCTCTTCTCAATTTAATAGTGAATGACAAGCATCAATAGCTGTCAAATCATCACACATTGACAAGTCAAAAGGTAAAAAAAGGATGAAAAAGATTTTTTTTTCACTCGAAAAATGATTTTACTTAAGCTACATTCATACATAAGAAATACATGTAATTTGCCTCGCCTGGATTACTTCCAGTTACTTTGTGGACTGAATAATGTACATCTGTACTAAAATAGATTTTCCTCTATTGAAATAACAGTGCGCTGAAGCAATGGCTATTAGGAACTGTCAATAGTTTTCAGTTATCTTTCGCAGGTAAAAGACTGTTGCCAAGAAGATGATGATTTGAGGGATTGTAGAAATTGCATGGGAAGTCTAAAATGGAAGGCAGAGCTTTGTAAGACTCGAGAGACAATTGCTACTTTACAGCTCTCAGATCTACTTGATGCCAAGTATGCTACCAAACAGTAAGCGTTCACAAAGGGGTTCTCCAATTTACAAAATCCAATTTTCAATTCTCTATTAGGAAATTCTGAAGGAGGTGATCAGGAGTCTCGGTCTAAGGGGTACTTTGCACACTACGACATTGCAAGCCGATGCTTGCAATGCCGAGCGCGATAGTCCCCGCCCCCATCGAAGCAGCGATATCTTGTGATTGCTGCCGTAGCGAACATTATCGCTACGGCAGCTTCACATGCACTCACCTGCCCTGCGACATCACTCTGGCTGGCGAACCGCCTCGTTCCTAAGGGGGCGGGTCGTGCGGCATCACAGCGACGTCACATGGCAGGCGGCCAATAGGAGCGGAGGGGCGGAGATGAACGGGACATAAACATCCCACCCACCTCCTTCCTTCCTCATTGCAGCCGGGACGCAGGTAAGGTGATGTTCCTCGCGCCTGCGGCTTCATACACAGCGATATGTGCTGCCGCAGAAACGAGGAACAACATCTTACCGTCGCTGCTACTAAATTATGGAAATGTCGGACCGTACACCGATCATATGATAACGATGCTTTTGCGCTCGTTAATCGTATGTAAAAGGATTTGCACACTACGATATCGACAGCGACGCCGGATGTGCGTCACTTTCAATTTGACCCCAGCGATATCGCACCTGCGATGTCGTAGTGTGCAAAGTACCCCTAAGTCAAGACCGGTCATAAAAGGTGTCATTCTCTTTGGAGGACCTGTCCTGTCCTACATTACATAGGCAGGCAGCCCATTATTTTATATAGGCATTGTGCAATGCTGAATTACCCCTTTGGTGGCGCTGTAGAGAAGTTGTATGCTACTTCTTGATTCCACCACAGCTGATTATTTTGGGCCCCAGTGTAATAGACGGGTAGTGCTCCATGAAGTGACCATGCTATGTTTTATGTATTTACTGTCATATATTATGAATGCATCTGTGGATAATTAATTGTTTTAGAAAGGAATACCCTAAAGGTGGCTTTACACACTGCAACATCGCAAACGACATCGCTGTAATGTCACTGGTTTTGTGACGTAATAGCGACCTCCCCAGCGACATTGCAGTGTGTGAAACACATCAGCGACCTGGCCCCTGCTGTGAAGTTGCTGATCGCTACAAATCGTTCAGGACCATTCTTTGGTCCTTTGTTTCCCGCTGTGCAGCATGATCGCTAGAAAGTTTCAGTGTGTAAAGGGGACTTAAATGTGCAGGCAGCAGGAGCCGGCTTCTGCGGATGCTGGTAACCACGGTAAACATCAAGTAACCAAGAAGCCCTGTCCTTGGTTACCCGATATTTACCTTCATTACCAGCCTCCGCCGCTCTCACTGTCAGTGCCGGCTCCTGCTCCTTGCACGTGTAGCAGAGTACACATAGGGTAATTAACCCGTTGTGTGCTGTAGCTAGGAGAGCAGGGAGCCAGCGCTAAGCAGTGTGCGCTGCTCCCTGCTCTCTGCACGTGTAGCTACAGCACACATCGGGTAATTAACCCGATGTGTGCTGTAACTAGGAGAGCAGGGAGCCAGCGCTAAGCAGTGTGCACTGCTCCCTGCTCTCTGCACATGTAGCTACAGCACACATCGGGTAATTAACCTGATGTGTACTGTAGCTAGGAGAGCAGGGAGCCAGCGCTAAGCAGTGTGCGCGGCTCCCTGCTCTCTGCACATGTAGCTGCGTGCGTTGGTAACCAAGGTAAATATCGGGTTGGATACCCGATATTTACCTTAGTTACCAAGCGCAGCATCGCTTCAGTGCGTCGCTGCTGGCTGGGGGCTGGTCACTAGTTGCTGGTGAGATCTGCCTGTGTGACAGCTCACCAGCAACCCGTGTAGCGATGCTCCAGCGATCCCTGCCAGGTCAGTTTGCTGGTGAGATCGCTGGAGCGTCTGACTGTGTGACCTCTCACCAGCAACCTCCTAGCAACTTACCAGCGATCCCTATCAGGTTGTATCGTTGTTGGGATCGCTGGTAAGTTGTAGCTAGGATTGCTTAACAGGTCACCAAAGGTTGTTTCAGCGGTCAGGTTAGCCTACGGTAGGGCAAGTTTAGAAGATGTGTTAGATAAGATAAGGTTAAAGTAGTTGAGGAAGCAGTGAGAAATGTCAGGGCAAATGGTTGGGAAGGGGAGCTCCAGAGGGAGTCACTCAAGAGTGGGTTCAAAGTGAGTAGACATAGCCTCGGTGCTAGGGCCAGTAATGGAAACCAATGTAGCTTCCAGAGGTCCGGAGCCCTGCAGGTTTAGAGAGTTGCCCTGGCTTGAGAGCTTTCAAGGTGAGCAGTACTAGAGTGAAGGAGACACGGACCCAGGAGTATTGAGGACGCGGTCCACAAGAGCGAAGGGGGACAGCATGAAGAGTAGTACCCCACAGAGAGAGGAAGGAAGGCTATATCTGTCCTAACGGTGTGAAGAATGAAAGCAAACAAAACTGGTTGGCTAAGGAAATCCTGGTGTCATGTGTGTTACTACGTGCCAGCAGCAGTTACTATGGGCCAGCAGCAGGGGTGACAGACACCGGTGTGAAGCAGCAAATAAATGTCAGGTCCCGCCCAAAGTCAGCTTTGCACAGAAAGTCTCCTTGTCAAAGGAGAGCAGCACCCTCGCAGGCTAGGGCTAGCACCGGCCTTCACCAGCATAGGAACACATTGATTTTTTTTTAATTCAAGTCACCTAGTAACACATAGAGATTGTCCAAAACTAAGAACCTCTTAAAAAAGAACAGACAGTGCTTTTCTAAATTGTACATTATAAAGTAATGTATTTGAGGGATTTAACCTAAGTTCAGAAATATTGCCATTTTCACACTGTTTTTTTAGACTTTTACTTTGTGTCCTTCATGAACAGTGTTCAGCAGGCTCCTTATCAGCAGAGGCAGGATTAGGCTATGTGCGCACAGTGCATTTTTCGCAGCGTTTTTGCGCGTTTTTCGGGTGCGTTTTTGGCCTCAAAACTGCATGACTTTGCTTCCTTAGCAAAGTCTATGAGTTTTCATTTTTGCTGTCCGCACACAACTCTTTTTTTAAGCTGCGTTTTTGAGTTTAAAAAAAAATGAACATATCAATTCTTTCCTGCATTTTTGTGTGTTTTCCCACCATGCGATGCATTGGAAAAACGCATAAAAACGCAGAGATCAAAAACGCAGCAAAATGCAGCCTAAAACGCACCAAAACGTGGCCAAAAACACACAAAAATGCAGCGTAAAAAAAATGCAGCATGTGCACATAGCCTTATAATGACCCTTACACAGCTGATAAGACAGGATCCACTATTCACAATAGGCAAAGTCACAGCTGACCCTGCTACCCTTCCCTTCCCAATGACCTCTGAATATGCTTTAATTCAAAAGATAGGGTTGCTGTCTGACTAATAAGACTTTGAACATGTGTTGTTTCCTGAAACAATAGGAAGTTAGAGTCTATAAAAGCCCCAGTCATATTTTTTGCTTTTTAATACAGATTGTGATTTGTAAAAACAACATTGCTATCATCGAAAAAAATATATATTTAACAAAAAACCTGATTTAAGCAATAGGTAATTTTCTGATATATTCCTTTAAAGGGGTTGACCACTACTTTAGCACTGGTGGCATATCATATAGATAGGTCATGATTAACATCTGATCTGTTGAGATTTCATGTGTAGTGGCTCCCGAGAGATGTCCCTCACCTCCTGTTTACTTAATTAATCATAATATATTAATTGATTTATTGTCTTACCAAGTACATACAAAGTATTATTGCTAATGTAGTTTCTGACTTATATCCATTGACAGGAATAACCGGCGGTTATGCACACTATGAAGCCAGGTGCACAAGGTCTGGCTTTAAACCCATGTAGTGCGTATGACCGAAAGTCGAGGATCTTGTGCATTGAGCCGAAATCGAGGACTCGGACGCGATAGCAGTAGAAAGGGAAGTGCGACCATCCTCTGATGCTGCACATTCATTAGTATGAAAAAGGGCCACTTAATATGGTGGTTATGGTGGTGTCCTTAAAAAGGAGCCACTCCTTGGCTAGGTCCAGGTTATTTTCTGTGTCGAGACTCCTAACAGAGGCTTCATGGACCTTTTTGGATTTGCATACTTCCCAGGGGGCAATGCACCTAGTATTTCACTGTGTTGAGCACCTTTGCTGGCTGCCGGCAGTGTTTTCTCTGGCTGGTCTCCCTGAGATCAGTGATTGTTTTGTCTTGTTGGTCTACTAGGCATTGTTCCCACCTGGCCAGAATCTTACTCCACACTACCCCGAAACAGCTGTCTGTGGATGGATACCTGGCCTTAGTATTTCCCTTGTCATATCTTTAAACTCGTCAAAGAGTTGGATATTGACTTTGAGGCCCGCTTAATATGGTGGTTATGGTGGTCTCCTTAAAAAGGAGCCAATCCTTGGTCCTTCCCGGAGGGATATCTGGCTATTTTCTATGTCAAGACTCCTAACAGAGGCTCCACGGACCTTTTTGATTTTCATTAGTATGTTAGCACGGCCACAGGGGCGTACAAACATGCCAATGGGGCCGACTAGCCAGGGGAAATTACATCCTTGCGACTAGTCCCTGTTAGCATATGATAAAAGATCTTTAGAAATTCTCTTTCTAAAGATCCCTTTATCTATGCTAGTGTATACAGGGACGGTTAGGCTGGGACTAGCAATGTGCACCCAGAACTGCTCGTGGCTCTGGGTGCATATTGCACCTGACAGGTTCCCTTTAAAGTAGAAATACTACCTGTATGCTGAGAATCGCATAAACTATTAACATGTCTGTAAGTATAGAAAGTATTTCACAATGCTTTAAGGGAAGTGTTTGTCATTCTTCTTGGCGCCTGGTTTATTTATATCATGTTTATTAAGAGTTAACTAAAACAACATTCCTTTGTAATATACGCTAAGTCGACTTAGTTTATACAGTTACTTTATATATCACAGGAAGTTCCAGAAGCTATAATATATAACATCACTGTGAGCTTTGTTCCTAAACTTACACCAGTTACTGTGAACATCAGTATATATTTGTTTTTGTTTGTTTTTTATCACATTAGTATATTGAGATACATGTTGTTCCATCACTTTACACTAGGTAATACTCACAGAAATGAACAGAAAAACGAAAAATCTGAACTGATCAAAAATAATAAAATATACCAAGGTGCATATAGATAGATGATAGAAAGGAGCAGTATAAAAATTTTTAAGGCAGGGGAAGTTCCCATAGAAGGTAAAATTTTAAAAAGAAAAACCAACTTAAGGCTATGTTCACACAGTGCATTTTAACTAATCACAAAGATACAGTGTTTTTGGCCACAAAAAACGAACCCGCGGCAAAAACACATACAAAAATGCATGCGTTTTTGCCACGTTTTATCGCATTTTGCCCAATGCGTTTTTGAAGTCAAATCTATTGACTGGAAAGGCTCAAAAATGCTGGAAAAGCGCAAAAAAATTGACATGCTGCATCTTCAAAAACGCAGACAAGATGCAGCCAACAACAGATGCCCAGTGTGGACAGTAAAATAGAAATCTCGTAGACTTTGCTGGGGAAGGAAATGCATGCAATTGGGTGCATCTTTTCGACCTCAAAAATGCACCAAAAAACATAACACAAGATGCCCTGTGTGAACATAGCATTACTTGATCTATGGCTTTGTATAATATTATATCGTAAGGAAGGATCTAAGAATCATAAGTCATACAACAAGATATGAAAAGGATAAGGAAGAACAGTTAGAATAGAACAGGGAGAGCAATCGCATCTTGGCAATATATTGCAACAGTATTATCATTCTAGCTAATTTTTGGCTATTTTTTTTGTAAATTTTCAGACAACCTTTTTAAGGTTTAGTCTTAAAGGGAAGCAGCTAGCAGGATTTTCATATATAAAGTAAAGCCAGTGCTATACTGGTGCTAGGATGCTGAGTGTAACCATACCTTTTGTTCAGAGATTAGATGTTTTATTTCAGAAATATGTCCAAGTAAAGTTCCAGCAATGCACTATTTGATTGACAGGTGCAACAGGAAGGGAATATGTGCGTCGGGTTTTGTTATCTATCCCCGCCCTGTCTGTCTGTGCTGGAATTAATGTCTATTATGGTGACGGTGGAGGAAGGTCAGACAGGCAGACAGGCGCGGGAATCGATAGTAAGACCCAATCCACATTTTCCCTTCCTCTTGTTTGAAAACATCGAAGCGAGCATGACATGTTTTAAATGACACAATAGTAAGTGTTTATGGTGTTTAATTAGAAATATTCACAAAATGGATAGTTCCATAATCAAGGCAGATCTGAGTTCAATCTGAATGGCAACAATGTCCAGAAATACTGAGACATTATGAAATAGCTATATCCTTATAAATTAAGATAAAAAGTGAATAAATAAGGCTGCCATAATGCATCTTTAGGTGCGGTAATAATCTCCACAAGGATTTCATCAATCAACTAATCTATCCCATCTAAATGTTGTTACGAGACTCTCAAGACTGTATCTATAAATGATACTGTTTACAAAGTTTGCCATCACATGTGAAATCACTCAACATCTATATCATTATACTATTCACCTAATGTCATATCTCCCCGCAGACCTGCTCTAGACCCACTCCAGCAACATTTACCTCTGTCACAAGGCACCCACAGAGTGATAAAAATCAGATATTATGGCCAGTATCTCATGATGGCACAGATATCATGCTGCCAAAGATATTACAGTGGCTGGGACCTATGTTTCCACCCCTTCAGATTGAATTGGTGTGCTGTCCAGCAGCTCAGCAGGTGTAGTCACCTCCCTGTTGTGGCCACTGTGGCAGCACCACACCCGACTTAAACTCCCAGCATTCTTCTAGTAGTTGTCAGATTTTGTGCCTGTATAGTTCCCTGGACTTTAGTACTATTATTTATTGTGTTTTTCTGATGTGACCCTGGTTGTGACCCTAACTATGTCTGCCGCTATGATTCTCCTGATCCTAATCTTAGCCTGTTTTACCATGTTGTTTTACTGATCTTTTGCCATCTGACCCTTGCTATTCCCTCAACTATGATTTTATCTAATAATTTGGTTCCTGGTTCTGTCCATCAAGGTAACTGGACTAGTTGCGCTGCTAATGCCCCAGGCTCGCTCCTCCAGCTAGTATGTGCTCTCTGTATGCAACTCAGGGTATCTTCCAGTTAGTCCACATCCCTGCATAGAGGTTACAGGGTAATGGCCGGAACTCCTCTGGGATTTTCCTAATGAAGTGGCTAGAGCAAAGACTGTCTAAGGCCCCTTTCACACATACACACAAAAAACACGAGTGTGGTACATTCCGTTTTGTTCATTCGTATGTATGTGTGTGACATCCGTGTGTGACATCCGTGTGTCACGCTGTGCTCTGCAAGACCCGGTGACTGTGATGAGTGATGATGTCAGTAACATCTCCTCTTATCACTGTGAAGGGCAGTGACATTACTGATGTCACCGATCATCAGAGTCACCGGGTCTCATGGAGTACAGCGTGAGCCAGGAGTGTCTGCTGCTCAAAGCCTATGCAGTCTCCATAGTTTTTGATCGATTCAATTGAGAAACGTTGTGGGAAGCGTTTGACTACATCGGACCCGGGAACTTTGCTTTCTAATGAATTGGTGAACAAGGGACAGTCTCTTGTTTTTCTTTTTATCAGAATTATTATTTTGTGAACTACGTCAGATTTCCTGGACTACGTTGGAATCCATGGACTATGTCGGACTTGCAAGGGTTTATAATATATTGGTAAACCATGGAAGCAGTCAGGGAGTGTTTTTTCGAAACAATATTTTTGTGTTTCTTTTTTTTCTTTTTACTTACTGTGTTTGTAATGAGGTTGTCTGATAGACTCCTCTCCATTACTAACCCCTGGTCTTGATGCCAGCTGACATTACACAGCTGACATCAACCCCATAAATCATTATTCCGACTGCCACTGTACCAGGGGAATCCCAAAGATTCAAGGCAAAGCGCTAGAAATGGTGCATTTAATATGATGTGTCACTTCTGGGGCGGCTGCTATTTTTAGGCTGGGAAGGGCCCAATAACAATAGACGTTCCCAGCCTAACATCAGCCGCCAGGTGTCTGCTTTACCTTTGCTGGTTATCATAAATGGGTGGTACCTGACAGTTATTTCTTTTACTTATTATTTATTTGGTTAATAGCTGTAAAATTTATATAGCTATCTATCTATCTATCTATCTATCTATCTATCTATCTATCTATCTATCTATCAATCATCTATATATCTATCATCTTGGCACATATTCAACACATAAAAAGCTTAATATCTTGAATGTCACATGGACGCTATCACTGTATGGGATCGTATTAAAATGTAACCTTTATAAATTATAATAATTATAATAATAACAGTGAAGTTTTAATATAATCCCATACAGTGATATTATCAATTTTTGAGGGGATATCATTAGTCTCAGTGATTTTTTTTTTGTCACATGTACGGCATCAGGATGTCGCATGAATGTCATCCATGTTTGAGCCGTACGTGTTTTTCATGAATCTATATACTTCTATTGACCCTTTTCAATTGAGCGGATGGTAACAACTGGACATTTATCCTTGTGGATCATATGGACACAAGTGTGATTTATAGGGACACAATGTCCATGTGAAAACAAAGAGGTGTGAAGATTAGCAAAGATGTTGATAAGTATGCATGTGAACATGTCTCCATTATATCTGTGAAAACTGACACCTCATATACTGGAAACATGGACATCTGTAGGAAGTCTAAAGCCCGCTTTACACACTACAATATATCATACGATGTGTCGGCGGGGTCACGTCGTAAGTGACGCACATCCGACATCGTTAGGTACATTGTAGTGTGTGACAGCTACGTGCGATTGCGATTGAACGGTAAAACGTTCATCGCACGCACATCGTTCATTTCTCATGAATTGAACGTCAGGTTGTTCATCGCAGTGTGTGACACCCCGGGAACGATGAACAGATCTTACCTGCGTCCCACGGCTCCCGTCGGCAATGCGGAAGGAAGGAGGTGGACGGGATGTTTACGTCCCGCTCAGCTCCGCCCCTCCGCTTCTATTGGCCGGCTGCCGCGTGACGTCGATGTGATGCCGAACGTCCCTCCCACTCCAGGAAGTGGACGTTCGCCGCCCACATCGAGGTCGTATGGACGGGTAAGTACGTGTGACGGGGGTTAATCATTTGTGCGGCACATTCAACAAAATTGAACGTGCCGCACATAGGATGGGGGCGGTTACAATCGCATACGATATCGTATGCAGAATCGTAACATGTAAAGCAGGCTTAAGGTAGTCTTTTTGAGCTGAGAGCCACAGCCAGACATTACTGTAATCACAGAATAATATTCAGACCACTCGTTAGGCGCACGTTGCATTCTGCCGTGACAAATATTCTGCAGCGTTTTGTCACTGCATGTGCGATTCAAAACGTAGCTGAAACGCTGCGTTTTGGATGCATTTTGAATGAAGAATGAATGCATTCTGGATGCTTGCTCTCCCATAGACAGAGTGGGAAAAGCATCCAAAACACACAAAAGAAGTGACATGTTGCTTTTTTGAATGCAGCGATTTTGTAAAAAATGTAGCATCGAAAACGCTGCGTTTTAAAATGCAACGTGCGCAGGGAATTTGCTAAATTCTCATAGACTTTGCTCGGGACGCAGAACGTATACGTTTACGCTGCAGTTTAAAACACTGCGTAAACGCATGAAGAAACACAACGTGCGCACATGGCCTTGTAGTCGTAATAGTCAAAGTGAAGCCATAGTCACCACAACGCTCCAACTAGGATTTAGGTAAAGTCAAATAATCTTGAAAAGCTGCAGTGACTTATTCGTAATTGATACAGCCGGTGAAATCTGTAGCCTAATATACGGAATATAAGTCATGCTTTCTGTATTCCTATAATGTATTCCTATCCAAGAGTGTGATAGCATCATTATTGATGTTGGAAACAAAATATATTGGATTCAGCGGGCGTGTACCATGTTGAAGAAGCAGAAGAATATTGATCATACGGCACCAGGTAGGGAGCATGATCATTTGTAGTCCAGTCAATGATTACATGTATTTAAAGGGGCTCGCCGGACAACATGATATAGCCAAGCATGTGTGGGGTTACATGGGTTCATCAGGATAAGATGGCAAGATAAGCAGAAAGTGTATATTGACAAAGCAGATCATAAATGCTGGACTGGTGGGAATGCTTCCTTACTACTATACTGTCCTCTGAAGCTCAAGACATGCACAAATATATATACTGTATATATATACTGTATATATATATATATATATATATATATATATGTATATATATATATATACCTTAAATATAAAGAAATATATATATATATATATATATATATATATATATATATTCCATATATATATATATATATATATATATATATATATATATATATAATGTATACGGTATATACAGTCCATAAATATATTATGGGACTATTTTTTCCTATTACTTAAATACATGTATTTTGGGCTACAATCATTTTTGTAATGGGTGTTCTCGTTAAAGAATGTGGCTTTTATAGACTTTTGTTTGCAACTGCTGAATGAGTTAACTGAAAATCTGTCAGTGAACTACTTGTGATGGGACAGTTTGTAACTCTATTATCTTTTTTTCTGAGCTCCTTTCAGCTGACTTATAAGGGTGTGTGCGCACACAAACACACCAAAAAGCACTTACATTTTTGAGGGTGGCACGGTGGCTCAGTGGTTAGCACTGTAGTCTTGCAGCTCTGGGGACCTGGGATCAAATCTCACCAATGACAATATCTGCAAGGCGTTTGTATGTTCTCCCTGGGTTTGCGTGGGTTTCTGCTCACACTCCAAAGACTTACAGATTGGGAATCTAGATTGTGAGCCCCAATGGGGACAGTGTTGCTGATGTATGGAAAGCGCTGAGGAATTAATAATGCTATATAAGTGATTAAAAATTATGTGTTTTTGGTGCTTTTTTTTGTGAATTCAATGGCTGGAAGGGGTAAAAAATGCAGAAAAAAATGAAATGCTGCTCCTTTTTTCTGCAATAAAATCTTCAAGGAAAAAAGAAGCAACGTGCGCAGCATTTCAGTTTTCTCATAGACTTTGGTGGGAGAATTACATACAGATTTGGGCAACAAACTGCACGATAAACTGCACCACAAAAAGCGTATCAACAACTGCACCATGCGCACAGGGCCTACACCCGAAATGTTGCTCAACTTTGATGTTATCTGTGATCATGTGATGTGTTATCACCTGCAGTGCTAATATCACGTGAGCAGCGCTGCAGCCAATCAGGGAGTTCAGCATTTCTCAGCGGCGTGGCCCATCTACTCGGGCAGTCAGTGAGCCGACATTGTGATCGCAGTGCTGTCATCTTGACTTTCTTTCTGCAGACAATGACAGGCTGGAAGCAGCAGTGCAGGCTCGGTTCTGGACCTGGGAAGGGTGAGTAAAGCATGTGTGTCTTAAACAAACTACACCTACGGACAAGGTGTTTTTTTAAAATTAAAAATGGCTTTAAATGCTATAGACATCATCAAGAGAACTTTTTTTTCTTAATGCATGTGTTTTTTCAAAAATATTGCACTATTTGCCTTCCATATCCTTTGTGCTGCCCTCTCTATTGCTGGCCGTAGAATGGGTTTTCTCATTTTTATTTTTGAGGAGTGGACCGAATCCTACTTGCTGGAGTGATGCGCTCTTTCTTGATTTTTGCACCATCAGGAATGTCATGACCCTTTACCAAACTGTGCGCTCTGGGATGCTGCAAACACAGACAGCTTTGCCTCTGCAGTAATGGAGAAGCTCAGCAGCACTAAATCTGGCCTGAGCAGCACTTACAAGTTCTAATGGACAGAGCTTGTAAGTGCTGTGCTTCTTACCAAGGAGACTGGCCATCACTGGCAGACTGCATTAGTGGCCATCACTGATGGACTGCAATGGTGGCCATTGCTGACAGTCTGCAGCGGTGACCATCACTGACAGTCTGCAGTGGTGGCCATCGCTGACAGACTGTAGCGGTGGCCATCACTGACAGATAAACTACAGTGGTGGCTATAACTGACAGTCTGCAGCAGTGGCCATCACTGACAGACTGCAGCGGTGGCCATTACTGACAAACTGCATTGGTGGCCATCACTGACAGATAGTCTGTAGTGGTGGCCATAACTGACAGACTGCAGCGGTGGCCATCACTCCCAGACTGCAACAGTGGTCATCAGTGACAGATAGTCTGAAGCAGTGGCCATATCTAAAAGACTGCAGCAGTGGCCATCACTGACAGACTGCAGCAGTAGCCATCACTGACAGACTACAGCAGTGGCCATCACTGACAGAGTGTAGAGGTGGCCATCACTGACAGACTGCAGCGGTGGCCATCACTGACAGACTGTAGAGGTGGCCATCCCTGACAGTCTGCAGCGGTGGCCATCACTGACAGACTGCAGCGGTGGCCATCACTGACAGAGTGTAGAGGTGGCCATCCCTGACAGTCTGTAGCGGTGGCCATCACTGACAGTCTGCAGCGGTGGCCATAACTGACAGTCTGCAGCGGTGGCCATCCCTGACAGACTGCAGCGGTGGCAATCACTGACAGACTGCATCGGTGGCTATAACTGACAGACTGCAGCGGTGGCTATCACTGACAGACTGCAGCGGTAGCCATCACTGACAGACTGCAGCGGTAGCCATCACTGACAGACTGCAGCGGTAGCCATCACTGACAGACTGCAGTGGTAGCCATCACTGACAGACTGCATCGGTGGCTATAACTGACAGACTGCAGCGGTGGCCATCACTGACAGACTGCAGCGGTGGCCAATACCTAAACAACAAGGAGTAAACTATGGAATTGAAAAAAACTTCTTTGAGAACCGAAAGGATTAATATCAAGCTACTTGTTTATACAAACACTTTGCATTTGTCACCATTTATGATGATGAGGAATAAAAACCTTTTTTGTTATATTTCTGTCAATATTTCCCAAACCCTTCCCAAGAAGCTAAAGTTTATCTTCAGAGATTATAATATTGATTTAAAACTAGGACGTATTATTCTTAGATACAATGTAATAAAATCAGCAGAAAATACTTGTGTACGATCCCCTTTAAAAGCCGCCATATTGCATTTACATCTCTTAGGTATATGGACCAGATGATACCTGGACATGAGCGATAGCGGGTACAGCTATAATATGAGCGCTGTGGGGTCACCCTCTGTCACTGGACGCTTTACCATACGTGACACAGTGGCCATCGCCGCTCCGCAGTTTTCTTCAAGCAAAACTTCTTTCCATTGTCATTTTCCCTTTAAGAGGAACAATTCCACATGACAAGTTAATGTGCTCAGGTGCTTGAGTGAGTACATTTTTCTGGCATAACCTCTGGATTATGCACAATGAATGCCATCCTAAAATAGATTTAATAGGTATGTCTACATTGTGTTTAACAGAAGAAACACAGTGGAATACTGTAACATTCACTTAAGTCAGGCTCCCAAGTGTTGCAAGAGAAAAGCTTTTTGATGTAGCTCAGTTTTATACCTTTTGCATAGCGGCACATGCAATTTACTAATTCATATCGTAATGCAAATTTCAGATACCCACACATCGTGGTATAAGTGCAGCCTGGCATTCCCCCCCAAAAAATACCATAAAAGTCCATTATCGCTTTATTGATCTCAGCCTTTCTTTAGCCTTGTAAACAATAATATTGACAAATATCACAGAATGTTGCAGAGTTCCGTTCATCTTTTGCTTCTTGCTTTGCCACCTCTAAGTCATCATAACTTTGTAAAACAGAGCACAAACTCAGCTCCTCGACATCGACCACAGCCCATACTTTAGGAAAGAAACAGAATATCCGATGCATAATACATTTTCCATCTTTTCAAGTGATCCCTTCAACGCAAACAACATTATACACTTGTCTTTCTGTATAGATCGATACATTGTATCAAGTGTCAAGAAACTGGACCAGGAAATAAATCCCTGACCTAAGGAATATTCTCCGACTCTCGTCTTAGATTCCTTTTTATCTATTGATTGCAAAGGACAATTATTTACCGTAATGAAATAAGAGAATCTTTTTGCTCTTTAGGAAAATGTTTACGTCTCTCTGGAGAAAGGAGTTCTAAGGAAATTGCTGATTCCCTGAACTGTTGGTGTGAATGGTGGATGTGAATATCTGTGCCATCTCCAATCTATTACTTGAAATACTATGTTCCAAGAATGACAAAAGTATTTTAGGAGTGATACCTTTATAGGCTAACCCAAAGAATGATATTAGCAAGCTTTCAGAGCACCAAGGGTCCTTCTTCAGGCTGAAATTACCAATGCTACAACTACAAAAGTTTACAAGGCAGCATCTCTAGAAATGGAGAGCGCCAGGTGCTAATGAGGAAGGTGACGAGCTCCAGACATCTCAGCCCCCTATGTGCATATGTCATGCGGAGCTTTGGATGAGCCCCCGTCTATAGTACATTCACTGGGAACTAGTTACAAAAGCCATTCAACAACTTCCAAAAGCCAAACCGCGACTCCCAGCCCCCTCGAAGAATGTATATAAGGAAACACAAGAAAGCTTAATTATCCAGCCTGCTATTCTGTAGCTATACATAATTGATGAAAAAAAAAATAAAAGATGCAATCTGTTAAAAATAGCAAACTCTAAAACTGCAGGCTCCGGAGCAGAGCGTAAAGCAGTGGTAATGGCACGGAGTGACTCAGGTGGTACTCTAGCATTCTCCGGTGCATGTCATTCCCAAACATTTCCCACGTAATAAAAGAAAGATCACATTGGTATTACCTGCTCTTGCTGCTGCTGCGATTTCCCTGAAGCATTCTGTTCTTTAGCTGTGGTCATGATCACCCCACTTGTACCCACCGCAGTGGTCTATGTGATGTTACCGTCTGCTTAAATGCCCCAAAGCCAACGAGCACGAGTTACTATTCCATCACAACAATCGTCAGCCGATTTCAATGCATATTAAAAAGAACCCATGCAAGGAAACGAAACACAAAATAACACAAGTCAAGGGAGATTAAAAGATGCAAGGCTCTTTACAATTAGCAACAGCCTCTGCATCACAGAAGCAATGATAACTGCTTGGCAACCTGCTACTGGCAGCAGCATAGCTTGGAGACAACCTAGCGATGTAGCCCCCCTCCTGCTTCCCTTTCTCCACTCCACCCCCTCCTCCTCTTTCCCTAGTCAGGCTCACGGAGCATGCACCAGCCCGCAGCCCTGCCAGCAGAAAGGTAGCAGCACAGCCTTCCCTTGTAGGACTGTTTCCCTGTCAGGGAGCGATCCAGATGTAAGGCACGGCCTCATTGGTTCCCACGGAATAGGCACACAGGACAGAGTTTAAGGCTACAACGTGCAATGTGCTTGCGAATTTTCTGTGCCATTTTATCACCCAGAGCCCAAAACGTCAAGTCGCGAAACTGGGATGAGGATGAAATGTTCAATGAAATCATGTGCACGGTGCACGAGGCTTCATATCAGTGCAGAAACGCCGGTTTATAGCTCGGTAGCCCCTGTAGGAACATCTCTACAAAGGCAGTTCTCATGTCAAAGTTTCAATCTTATTATATCTATGTGTTTGTTACATCATATTAGCTTTTTGTAGCTTTTATTAAATACAAGACAAAAAAAATTAAAGACGATTTTTTTTTATAAGGAAGGAGAGCAAAATATGATGTTATTTATTAGTAAACTAGAAGGTGGCCCGATTCTAACATATCGGGTAGTCTAGAATGTGTATGTAGGTTAGCAGATTGAATAATAAGGTAATGAATGGGCTGGATGGGTTAGGTTTAATTTAGTATTCTTATAATTGTTTATTGGTTTTAAAATGACAAACAACAGAAGGAACAGTTTTAATAGATGAGTTTAATGTTTAATGATGTCCATGGCTTGTAATGAAAGAAGGCCATGAACAGTATAAAGTTAAGTAAAAATATGCTGATGCTGTGATGTTCCCCAATGCTGGTATGTGCCTCCATCGTGGTGCAGCTACTATCCTGACATGTGCCCCCATCCTGCGGGGTAATGTGTGCGGGGGGCGTGAAGCTGAGCGGGGCCATGGCTCTGATGATGTCAGTGCCAGGGACTGCATGGCTGGGGACAGGTGACTATTCGTATGTGTGTGTGTGTGTTTTCAGTGTATACATGCGGAAAGCAGAGTTCGGGGGGGCGGAGCCGAGTGGGGTAAAGTGTGGGGGGCGGAGTGCGGGGGGCGGAGCCGTGTGGGGCCATCGCGCTGACGACGTCAGTGCTGGGGACTGCATGGTTGGGGACAGGTGACTATTCGTGTGTGTGTGTGTTCAATGTATACATGCGGAGGGCGGAGTGTGGGGGGGTTGGAGTCAAGTGGGGTAATGTGTGCGAGGGGGCAGAGGAGAGCAGTGTGTATACGTCGGCTGGGTTACCGGTGTGGACTCCCGGGGGTGCAGTACTCACCGGGGAGTCGGGGCTCCATATGGGTGCGGGGAGAAGTGTCGGGCGTCGTCCTGTCACGCCGTAGTTCAGGCTGTTCAGTTAGCTGAGCTGTTGGTCACAGGCTCCTTAGCACGCGCGGTGTGGCAATGGTTCATTTTGGAGCAAGACAGACAGACAGAAGGAATAAGGCAATTATATATATAGAGAGATAGATATTGTGTCGCTTGTTATTTAACGTTCATATTTAGATACTTTTTAGCAATTTTTGTATCCCAAGAAGCCAGCAATTTCAAGGGGATCTGTAGTCTCACAATTCTCTGATATGTAATTAAGACATCATTATCTATCCTTATGTTAATGGAGAACTGGGAGCTGCGACCCCTGAGGATGACCCACCATGCCCTAGTCATTAATTCATGTTAATAGTATTCAGGCATCTGAAGCAGAAACAAAGTTTGATCTAAGCATTAACAAAGGAACCTCAAGTTATAAGATATGAATGTGAAGAACCCTTTCAAATTCAGGAACCGAAGACTTCAGAAACTCTTTTCATTCAAAATCCAAGGACCCCTTTACACAGGGAAATCAAAGAGCCTCTTTGAGCCCTAAAAGTGGTGTTCTTCTTTAATTTTTAGTAACTGAAGTTACAGAAAGTCTCATGTGTACCGAAGGCAGAGAGCCCCTTTAATTTCTTAAATATGAAACCCCTTAAATTTCTGAGGCTAGTAAAGAAGCAATCAACCCTTTTATTTTTAAGAGCCACAGAACCTTACTGAGTCCTGAAACGAGCTGAACACTTTAAAATTTGAAATGCGTGAAAAAAAAACCTACATTTTTTGAAGACATAAAACTCATTTTGAAACAGGTTTGGAAACTGGAAAATCTCTAGAGGTTCTGAAACCAGAGTATCCTTTTAATGACATTTTCCAGGTGATTTAAATTAAGGAGCTATCCTTAGGATGGGTCATCTATATCTGATTGGTGGAGATCGGTCACCCCTACCTGGCACCCCAAATGATCAGCTTTTTGCTGCTCCTGCAAAGGCTGGATATGTAGAAAGTTTTAACATTACAGATCATTAAAAAGAACCTGCTACCAGATTTGACGACCACAAGGTCCAGCCGCCACCCCTGAGCTCTTATATACAGCACTCCAGAATACTGTATATAAGAGCCCAGGCTGCTTTGTAGAATGTAAATAACACTTTTATAAAACTCACCTATTGCTGTCACTGTTCTCCAGTCCAGCACCTCCTCTCTGCGGCGATCACCATCCCCCTTCTTCTGAGGCCCATGTGTATAACGCATCCAACGTCATCCAGACAGGCTGGCATTGAGGTCCTGCGCATGTGCTTTTTGATCTTCCCTGCTGAGGGCAGATCAAAGTATTGTAGTGCGCCTGCAGATGTAGGGCAGATCAAAATGTGCCTGCGCAGGACCACAATGTCAGCCTGTGTGGATGATGTTCGCGTTTCATCCACACTGGGTTGGGTAGAAGGAAGGACAGAGATCACAGCAGAGAGGAGGCGTCGGACCGGAGAGCAGCGACACCTAATGGATTGGGTGAGTATAATAAAGATGTTTTTTATGTTATACAGAGCGGCGTGGACTCTATAGTCACCTAATCTGGTGACAGGTTCCCTTTAATTGTCCAGTGACCATTGTCATAATTTCCACCTCAGCTTTTATTACTTGAGAATGACCATTAGGGCTCTGACGAGGGGCAAGCACCCCGAAACACCGTGTCTGCAAATTGGGATTCTGATCTGGCTTATATATCCTGAGTCATATTGCAAAGGATTGTTGAAAATCCACTTGTGACTTTTAGGATCGCTACTTCCAATAGGTGGCGCTGTGCTAGAGTTTGTCTCCTTTACTGGAGAGACAATTTGAATATTTCCCAGAGGGGCATTGCAGCTATATGTCCCCTTACCTGGCAGCCAGACTGGCTTGCAAAGTCTCCTTAAGGAGAATAGTGTTCCCCCGTGGTCCCCACATAGCTTTCTCATGAGCCAGATCAGACACCCCCATACTTTGCACTGACGAGGGGCAAGCACCCCGAAACACCGTGTCTGCAAATTGGGATTCTGATCTGGCTTATATATCCTGAGTCATATTGCAAAGGATTGTTGAAAATCCACTTGTGACTTTTAGGATCGCTACTTCCAATAGGTGGCGCTGTGCTAGAGTTTGTCTCCTTTACTGGAGAGACAATTTGAACATTAGGGCTCAGTCATACTTCCACTTTTCGCGTATCAGCATCATGAGTGTTTTCACAGATACCGTTCATAGCTATTATAATCTATGGGTTTGTCCACATGTCCATGATTTTTTGCTAACCAAGTGGTGCCATCATAATTGCCGAAACGTGCAATATTGATCTGAATGTCAGATCAAACTTGCCAATGAATATATATGAGTTTGTGAAAATATCTGACAGCTCTGGATGCAATCAGTGTACTGTCCGATTTTCCTAAACTGTTAGGTTAGGAGAAGTTGGGGTAACTTTTTTCTTCATATGCGAGAAAAACTGATGAAAACTGGACCAAACTCAAATTAAAGAAGGATGACACTTTTGATGAAAATTGCTGAAAAAACTCTTTTGTTCTTGTATGTAAAAAAGAAAACCCTGAAGGTGACTATTCTGTTTATATCCGGCCACCATCAAAGCTGCAAACAGCGGCTCAGTGGGGATGCTGGCTGTCCGAACAATCAGTATTGATAGCCGATTCTAAGGCGGGCTTTGCACGTTGCGACATCGCAAGCCGATGCTGCGATGTCGCACGCGACAGTCCCCGCCCCAGTCGCAGGTACGATATCTTGTGATAGCTGCCGTAGCGAAAATTATCGCTACGCCAGCTTCACATGCACTCACCTGCCCTGCGACCGTCGCTCTGGCCGGCGACCCGCCTCCTTCCTAAGGGGGTGGGTCGTGCGGCGTCATAGCGACGTCACACGGCAGGCGGCCAAGAGCGGCGGAGGGGCAGAGATGAGCAGGATGTAAACATCCCGCCCACCTCCTTCCTTCCATAGCCGCCGGCGGCAGGTAAGGTGATTTTCCTCGCTCCTGCGGCTTTACACACAGCGATGTGTGCTGCCGCAGGAACGAGGAACTACATCGTACCTGTCGCGGCACCGGCATTATGAAAATGTCGGAGTCTGCAACGATGATACGATAACGACGCTTTTGCGCTCGTTCATCGTATCATCTAGGATTTACACACTATGACATCGCAAGTGACGTTGGATGTGCGACACTTTCGATTTGACCCCACCGACATTGCACTTGCGATGTCGTAGTGTGCAAAGCCGCCCTAAGGATAACTATTCAATATCATATGCCTGAAAAATCCCTTTAAGTTCTGAAACTTCAAAAAAATCTTACTTCTGAATCCAGAGAACTATATTATATTTTAGAGACATAGTACGATAATTATGTTCTCAAACTGGTGGTGAGTTTTCAGTCTCAGGACTGAAGGGATGTTCAATCATTTTCATGTGGATTATGTAAAGTTAAATGTTTCTGTTTTATCACTAAGCAATAAAAAATGTTATCAGTGAGCTTTTGGGTGAACCTCAAGTATGCAATAAGCCTGTCCCCAGGAACTTTTTAGTGTAAAAAGTATTATCCAAAGCTCACAATTAGTGATGACTCAATGATGAGCGAGCATATTCGATCTAGCATCAGGGTGCTCAGGCACGCTCACTAACTTGATTGAGTATTCCATATGCTCGAGTGAAGGCTTGAGGTCATGCCCCGCATGTTTCTGAACTGTTAGACAGCCAATCACGGTAATGCCATAGCCATGATGACTACTGGCATTACTGAGATTGGCCAACCACATTGAGTCATTGGGTCTTATAGAAAACTGGGTGTGCTATACTCAGCACACTGTCCTATGGAAGCAGTTCATGCAGGGTTGATGTAGGAGAAAGAGCTTAGATTAGAGCAAGGTTTCTCCATGTACATTCTGAGGTGGCTGGAGACTGATATTTTTAGCTAGGAAGGGCCAAATAACCATGGTCCTTCTCAGTGTGATAGTAACAGCCCACAGCTGTCTGCTTTACCTTGGCTGTTGATCAAAAAAAGGGTGGACGCCACATCATTTTTTTAATTATTTACTTCCCAGCAGTGACCTGTGTGTCAGAGGAGAATCCATGTGTCTTCCTATGCTGGTTAGTGCTCACTCATCAGTACTGACATTTCTTTTATAATTGATATATTTCTTTATGCTAGTACAGTAATATAACAATTTTTCTTCCTTTGCTGTTCTTTACAGTCACACAAATCAGTCTCTATCAAAAAAGGGAAAGTAATTCAGGCAATAACAATATAATAAAGAATTGATGAAAAATATTATCCCTTAGATAAATACAGAAATATCTCCAGAAAAAATGGAATGCCACTGAAAAAACAGGGATTTACCCATTTTGGATTTCAGTTTGCTTACAGGATTGCATTAGTTTTTCTTTCTCCATGATAGTAAATGAGAGAATGGGTTTTATGATCAAATTATATAAATTTCCCACGTGTATCTGACTATTGTGATTTATTAATGAACACATTACAGCATGTTGCTGCCTTGACCTGCTGTTCTTATATGGATCATATGGATCATATCTGACAGAGGTTTATTATATCAATTGAATGTAGATCCATACTCATTATGCCGATATTAACCTTTATCAGCGCTAACCTCAGAGATTTTATTGCGGTAAAATACCTTTAATCCAGCATCTAATGATCCAGAGTTTCCAGTGATACATTATTCATGAAGGCTATTATTGGATATAAGGTGAGAACATATATAAAACTTGATGGACAGTCAGCAACTAATCAAAGGAGGCTTAACATAGGAAGGGAGGTGGCAAAGTTGTGAAAACCGTTGTAAAATTGCAACGATAGAGCATTTAATTATTCAGAATGCACAGGGAACAGCATGACATCCATTGGTAAGCATTGTGCACAGAGGTCAATGTCTAAATTGCAACTGAGAATTTTTGGTTATCGTAGGTTGAGGGCAAACTTTATTAAGACCTTGGAGAGTTGTAAATTGCAATACAATTACTTAAAGTGGTTGTCCACTACTTTAACATTGATGGCCTATCCTTATGATAGGCCATCAATGTCTGATCAACCGGGAATCGATGCCCGATGTCCTCACCGATCAGCTGTTCTTGGTGCTAGCTGCTCAATTCGGGAGTTGCCCCATCTGTTGATAGTGGCCGCGGCCAGGTACTACACATTCACCTCTCATTCAAATCTAAAGGAGATGGATGTAAAGTATCCGTTCGCGGCCGCTATCAGAAAACAGAGCAGTTCTGGAACTGTGTATTTTTTGCTGCTGCCGGGACCAAGAACATCTAATTGGTGGAGGTGCCGGGTATCGGGCCCCTCTAATAGCCCATCAATGTAAAAGTAGTAGATAACCTCTTTAAAGTCCTTTATTTTTTGGTGGGTGGACTGCATGCCCTAAAAAAAAATATATAAAAAAGAAAAAAAAAAGCTGATCAACCCTTCTAATTAAAAGGCACCTTTTTCCAATGACACATAATTTATGAAAATAATTGTAAACAAGAGCAGAGAGCAACAAATCTAAGACTTGATAGGTCGGGATCTAACCTAAATTTTACAGTTTTGAACAATATGGTGATCAGTTCTAGGTCATTTTGGGGTCCCAGAGAGAAAAGAAAAAGGTTATAAAATCCCTCTGTTGCATCATCCATTTTTTTTTTCCATGGACACATTATTGCCATATTGACAGGCAATTGGGATTGGAGGTGGAAATACCCTATTTTTGGATTATAAGACGCATTTTTTTTTTTTTTCAAAAAAATTGAGAGGAAAGTGACAGGTGCGTCTTATAATCCAAATGCACCTTACCAGGATGTGGTGGAGAGGGGTCGTATGAGGCAGGGGCAATGCTGGAGCCTGCGGGGCACTGTGTTGGGGCCTGCAGGGTGCTGTGATGCGGTGTTGTGGACTGTTGCGCTGCGAGCGATGAGGCAGGGGCATCTTGAAAATATCGGCAGTGCGGGCTTCAAATAATGGTGCCTGGAGGCGGCACATGCACAGATGGAGATCTCGGCTCAATATCTCATCTGTACACGTGCCTCCTCCGTCCCATGGTCTCCAAGCAGAAGACTTAAGGAAAATGGTGCCCAGATATGGCAAAGGGCGCAGATGAGATCTCAGCTTGTCATTGAGCTTATAGCTCAATCTGTGCAAGCGCTGACTCAGGGTGCCATTTCTTTGAAGCCCACACCGCCGACAGTTTCTGGAAGTTGCCTACCTCACAGCATCTCGGACACCCACCAGCTGCACCGCCCACACCATCGACCTGCTCCACCACCGCCCTGCCTCCTGTGACCCCGCTCCACCTCCACCACTGCTGCCATTTCCCCGGTAAGACACCACCGGATTGTAAGATGCACCCCTTTTTTTACCTTTTTATCCTCTAAATTTGGGGTGCATCTTATAACCTGGTGCATCTTATAAACCGAAAAATACGTTAAATGTAAAAATCACTTGGTCAGTAACCATAAACACGGGGGCTATGAAATAGGAAGACATTTTCTAGGACCGTAGTAGGCATTGTCCTAAAAATATTTGTATATGAAATAATGGAAAAATAGTTGGACAGTCCCATTGGGTGAAGAGAGTGTCATGATGGCAATCTGGGCACAAAGCGGCAGCATTGGTTGGTTTGGTATAATAAAGAAACCTATTCAGAATATTTTCCAATGTAAATTAAATGGAGATGAAGCAGGGAACAGATATGGGCTTATGTGCAAAAGATGAGATTAAGTACTAAGTGTCATAACAATGTGGAAAGGTTTTTTTTCCTTCTAGAATTAGAAACCTTGAATTATCATGCAGAGGATCTACATATATGACCTGCAGCAAAGATGATTTCAGGCCCGTGTATAACCGCAGAGCCTCAGGAAACTTCACAAGAATCAAAGGATAAACATATAAAAAAGAAGATATCCAGACATCTGATTAGTTCTCAGATATACTTGTCCCTGAGGTTCACTAGTCATTGTTGTTATAAAATTCCGTATATCAACAAGTCATACAATGAGATAAAGTGTGAACTGTTTGCCTAGGAATAGCCACAAGTTTCTGATAAATATGTCAGCTAATAGGCTGTAATGTCATATCACACTTCTATAAGGAGTAAATTGCTATGATTCATCCATTATTACCGAATGTAGGAGCTCAGGAGGCAATATTCAAGATGGTGACATTAGAACTGCAGTATATGCTGAGCTTGTGAAAGTAACACATGCGTTGCCTTAAAATAGATTCTCATATGGGTATATATACTGTATGCAACATGTTCTATCGAAAGTGTA
This sequence comes from Anomaloglossus baeobatrachus, assembly GCF_048569485.1. Taxonomy (NCBI): domain Eukaryota; kingdom Metazoa; phylum Chordata; class Amphibia; order Anura; family Aromobatidae; genus Anomaloglossus; species Anomaloglossus baeobatrachus. Next base: position 499,585,012 of record NC_134358.1, on the reverse strand, counting down.
AAATATGAAGCTGTAGCTGCAGTCTGGTAAATACTAGATCCTTCTACAGAAAATCTGTGCACATTGGTATGACTGGCTGCAGTGGTCACATCTCAGTGTTCGGATGTCGTTGCAGCAGGAAGTACAAGGACTGGTGACGCCTGACGCGTTTCAAACAAAGTTCTTACTCATGCCTATGATTAAGAACTTTGTTCAAAACACATCAGCATTTAGGGGCTGCATCCCCACATGAATTTTTGATTCTTGACATGGAAATAAAATATTGAAGTTTTTAATGAAGAGACGCCTGGTGCCGGAATGTTCTTTTCTCTTTCATTATTGCTAAGGAGTGGTTCCAGCTACTTGTTCCTGGCACCTGTGTTCCTTGAATTCCGGTGAGGCACTACTTATCCTTTTCCCTGCTCCTACTTAGTTGTTACAAAGATTGGTGGACAGCATTGGACTGGCTACCGGAGGAATCTCCAGTAATTCCAGGCCTGGATTCAGGTACCTGCATTGGACTCCAGAGCTCTCGCCTGAGCTCCGGCGTGCAGCCGAGACTGTACCGCGAGCGCCGAGTGATTGATTCCCCGGCGCTTGCGGTTCAGTTCATGTCAGCTGCAGACAGGCCGGGCTGATCTGCGGTGCTCTCACCTGAACTTCGGAGATCAGACAGGCCTGTCTGCAGCTGTCATGAACTGAACCGCAAGCGCCAGGGGAATCAATCACTCGGCGCTCGTGGTGCAGTCTAGGCTGCAGTCTGGAGCTCAGGTGAGAGCTCCGGAGTGCAATGCAGGTACCTGAATCCAGGCCTGGCATTACTGGAGATTCTTCCGGTAGTCAGTCCGGCGCTGCTGATGGACCACAAATGGGAGCAGCAGGGTTGGAAAGGGAGTTTTCTAGAGTGCATCATGTATTTTTTTATCATTTTTTCTGTTTCCTAAAAAAATTAGACATGATAGTAACCAATGGAAATCCCCTGCAGCTCCTGTTCGATGCTTACTTGGCCCATGCTGGTCTATGTTTCCTATACTCCTCCTCAATATGCATTGAAAATGACTTCTTATATAGTCACTGTTCTCAGTGGTGACCTGCAACGGTCATTCATTTTCTCCATGGGTATTATGGACCATTTTGTGTTGTGTCAAGGACGGAACCAGGAAGCACAGACCAAAAGGTACATGGTAGAATGAAAACTGTAGGTTAGAGAGAGTATTCCTTTATATACTTTTTTTGCTAAATAGTTAATGTTGTTTCAGCAAATTTTGCATATGTCAATAAAACAAATGAATATAACAATCTTTGTAATGTATACTACCAGAAAAATATGCTTCTTTGTCCACTAAGGAGCCACTTTTTCCGTCACCCACAAGCTTTGTAAACTCATCATCCACTATGAAGAAAATATTTAAAATCCCTTAAAGCAAATGTATTTCATTTCAGTTGAAAACTGTAGGATATGTTGTATTATGGCCAGAAATACAGTTATACCTCACATACAGAAATGGCAGCTTATGTTGGAAAACCATCTGAAACAACAGGTACTCTTTAAGCAATGAGACATTTTAAAAAGATATACTGTATTTCAATATATATATATATACATACACGAGCGCACACACAGTGGGTAAAATAAGTATTTTCTACACTGCCGTTTTTGCAAGTTTTCCCACCTACAAAGAATGGAAAGATCTGTAATTGTTATAACAGGTACACTTCAATTGTGAAACAATCCCCTAAATAAATCCAGAAAATCCCATTTGTATGATTCTTAAATAGTTAATATGCATTTTATTGCATGAAATAAGTATTTGATCCCCTACCAATCAGCAAGAATTCTGTCTCTCATAGACCTGATATTTTTTCTTTAAGACGCCCTCCTACTCTGCACTCATTACCTATATTAATTACACTTGTTTGAACTTGTAAGGCTGCTTTCACACTACGTTTTTTTAACATGCGTCTTGAACATTTTTTTAATGCAAAAACGGATCCAGTGCAAATGCGTTTTCATTTCAATGCATTTGCAATGGACTTGCGTCAACATGCACTCACATGCGTTTGCGTGCGTTATAGTGAGGATCCAACGACTTGCAGTTTTTTAACTTTTTTCAAAAACGCTACTTGTAGCGTTTTTGAGCTGCATCCAAATACTATTTTTCACTGGATCCTGACTATACTGCACGCAAACGCATGTGAATGCTGACATGCTGATAGACATGATCCTGCTTGCTCTACTGAGCATGCCCAGAAACCAGCCTGGCGTGATCAGTCTCTCTCTCCCCCTCCCACTAACCCTCTCCCTCTATCCCCCTCCCTCTGTTCACAACCTCTCTCTCCTCTCTCTCTCCCCTGCCTGAGAGCGGCGGACGCTCGTAACCAAGGTAAATATCGGGTAACCAAGCAAAGCGCTTCGCTTAGGTACCCGATGTTTACCTTGGTTACGTGTGCAGGGAGCAGGCAGCCCGGCTCCTAGCAGCTACGGACGCTTGTAACCAAGGTAAATATTGGGTATCCAAGAAAAGCACTTCGCTTAGTTACCCGATGTTTACCTTGGTTACCAGCGTCTGCAGCTGTCAGATGCCGGCTCCCAGTCTATCCCGTTCAGTTCCCCTCACTCCCGATCACATGACTTCAAAGCCCGCCCATAAACTTCAAGTGGCAGGATCCTGCAAAATAACACATGCGTTTGCATGCTTTTTTTTTGTAAAAACAGGATCCACTTTTACAGCAAAAAAACGTTCATGATGCATGTTAAAAAAACATAGTGTGAAAGCAGCCTAACCTGTGTAACAGTGTGTCCCTCCCCAGCCTGTGCTAATGGTGTAATAGTCTGTCTCTCCTTGACTGTCCTGTATGTACTACTGGTGGGGGATTGTTTGTTCTTCTCTGCATGGGACTTCTCCAATCCACAACTTGGTAAACAGAACAAAGCCAGGAGTCTAAAGTCCATTCATGTATCAAATGTCATAAAATGTCCAGGCAGAGTTGGGCCCACCTTAGGGGCTGATCCCAGGAGAGAAGAACAATGAGACCCATGTTAGGTCAGTTAGTTGGATCTCGGCTGGAGAAGGACTAGGATTTATAGCTGAGGCTGGATCCTTGAGCATGTGTATGGACTGTCGCAGATTGGAGATCAGTGACCACGAGGGATTGTGTTTTGTTGTTCACCCTGTTGGACTCAAGGAACTCATATAAGGACCATTGCCATATTTTCCCTGGCATTGGAATACCGGGAGGTGCCCCTGGATCTTTTGTTTTGTTGTGGACTCCTTGCAGACTTTAAGGATTTATATTTATGTTTGGTGCTTTATCTTTGTGGTTCCAATAAAGCCCTTTGGATTGTTCCTTGGCCTGGCGTCCCTCACTGCTCTGTCGCATACCCCGTCACAACCTGTATAAAAGACACCTGTCCATACACTCAATCAATCACACTGCAACCTCTCAACCAAAGACAAGAACAAAGAGCTGTCTAAGGACACCAGGGATAAAATGTTACAGGACAACAGGCAAGAAGCTTGGTGAGAAGACAACTGTTGACATAATAATTAGAAAATGAAGAAACACAAGGTGACTGTCAATCTTGGTCTGGGGCTCCATGCAAGATCTCGCCTCCTGGGGTATGCATGATTCTGGGAAAGGTCCTGAATCCGTCCAGAACTACATGGGAGGATCTGGTCAATGACCTGAAGAGAGCTGGGAGCACAGTCTCAAAGATTACCATTAGTAACACAGTACGCCATCATGGATTAAAATCCTGAAGTGCATTCACGGTACCCAGGCTCACACCAGCACATGTCCTGGCTCATTTGAAGCTCACCATGACCATCTGTATGATCCAGAGGAGGCATGAGAAAAGGTCATGTAGTTATATGAGACCAAAATAGAACTTTTTGTTATCAACTCCTCTAGCTGTGTTTGGACAAAAAAGAAGAATGAGTACAACCCCAAAAACACTGACCCAGCCATGAAGTATGGAGGTGGAAACATCATACTTTGGGGATGCTTTTCTGCAAAGGCGACTGGATGACTGCACCATATTGAAAGGAAGATGAATTAAAGGGCCACACAAGAAACATACCATCATGGATAAAACTAATGAGCTATCTCAAAACCTTTGCAACCTTATTGCTGCAAAAAATAATGGGTTAAAAAAGAATTTGCAAACTACTGAAGGTTCAAGTGAACACTGTTAGGGTCATAATTCATAATTTCACTATAAATCAACCACAACCAGGTGCTTCCTACACAATTTCAGACAGGGGAGTGAAGCTAATTATCAGAAGAGTTGTCCAAGAACCACCTGTGAAGATCTAAAGAAAGACCTGGAATCAGCAGGTACAATTGTTTCAAAAAAACAATAAGTGATGCACTCACCCTCCATGGTCTGTATACACGCTCAACACGCAAGACTCCATTACTGAACAAAAAAACATTTTCAAATGTGTTTAAAGTTTACTCAACAACATTTAGACAAGCCTGCGAAATCCTGGAAGAATGTAGTTCGGTCAGATGAGAGCAAATTGAATTCTTTGGATGTCATATTTCACAACAAGTTTGGAGGTCAAAAGGTGCTGCATATCACATCAAGAACACTACCAAACCAACAGTGAAGTTTGGAGATGAGAATATTATGGTGTGGGGCTATTTTTCAGCATACGGCACTGACAAAGTTCATTTGATTGAAGGAAGGACGAATGAATAAATGCACTGAAACATTCTCGAGAAAAATCTGCTGCCATCTACAAGGATCATGAAGATAAAATGAGGGTGGACATTTCAGCAAGACAATGATCCCAGGCACACAGCCAAGGAAACTCTCAATTGGTTTCAGAGAAAGAAAATAAAGTTGCTAGAATGGCCGAGCCAATCACCTGACCTGAATCCAATAGAAAATTTATGGAAGGAGCTAAAGCTCAGAGTTCATAGAAGGAGCCCACAGAACCTTCAAAATTAGAACAGCGTTTGGATGGAAGAATGGCCCAAAATCAGACCTGAGCAATGCATGAGACTAGTTTCTCCATAGTGTAGGCATCTTGAAGCTGTCATCACCAATAAAAGTTTTTGTACAAAGTATTAAATACATTGCAGTAAGTGAGTACAATACTTATTGCCTGTGTCATGTCTCATTATTAGACATATCTTAAATTATGGACATGTGTCGTTTGATTTCTTTGCCTTTGTGGATGGATTGGATGGATTGTTATCAACATTTGTTGAGAAATTCATGTCAATAGCACTTTTAGAAATATATTTACTTAGAAAATTGTTGACCTGTTAAATTCTTATTTCACCTGCTGTATGTGTATTTATACTGGCTAGACAGCCGCTTCCACAACAAATGAGTTATCTCTAGATCAAAATGCTGCAAGTGTTTTAAACCCATTAAAAGCAGGTAAAGGATCAGCTACACAAGGCAGGTTTGTGGATGCATTAATAAAAGTGGTTTGAAAATATCTATCTGTAAATAACAAAATGAAGGCATCAAAGAAAACGTGAATAATGGTCAGCTAAAGTAAAACTGCGCACAGATGAATCATGTACAGCTGGTTAGGTTATTTTACGATCTTACATTTCAGAAGTCTGCTCTTCAATAGATAGTCTCATGCCTTTTACACAATATTTATCCCTTTACATAATTTTATATATATATATATATGTATATATATATACAGTGTGTCGACCTATATCATGTCCACCGCCATTAACTTGAGAACGGCGGCAGCTATAGGAATAGGAGTGGTGTCTATGTATAGTACAGTAGCCATGCGCTACCCAATGAAACCACCTATACCGCCACCTGGTGGAAAACAACGGAGTTAGTATTTTTATTTCGAAAACGGAACGAGATAGAGAAAAAAAGTGAATTACAAAGTTGTAGGGCATCATCAATTCAATACGAATTGACATCTTGCATACAGAAATGCTATGATTAGAACGTGTAAAGCGCACAAGGCTGCGGACGTGAAGCGATACCTCATGGAGACCTTCCTACAAGTCATTGGGTATGGTGGCTGTGTGGAGTGGTCTCCAAGCTCACCTGACCTGACCCCATTGGACGTCTTTCTGTGAGGTCACATCAAACAGCAGATGTATGCAACCCCCTCCACCAACATTGCAGGACCTACGACGACGTATCACAGATGCTTGTGCAAACGTGTCACCTACCATATTACACAATGTGCAGCAAGATACAGTATGCTGTCCAGAGTCCAGATGTGCATTGCAGCTGACGGGGGCCACTTTGAGCATCAAAGTTAAATGAGCTTCATATGCGTGACCTGCATGCAATGTTTTGCGGGGGTCATGGGTTTCATAGCATAGCATTTCTGTATGTAAGGTGTTGATTCGTATTGAATTGATGATGCCCTACAATTTTTTTATTCACTTTTTTTCTTTATCTCGCTCAATTTTCGAGATAAAAATGCTAACTCCGTTGTTTTCCACCAGGTGGTGCTATAGGTGGTTTCATTGCATAGCGCATGGCTACTTTACTATGCCTAGAAACTACCTCTATTTCTATAGCTGCCACCGTTCTCAAGTTAATGGCGGAGGACAGGGTATGTGTGGACACACTGTATATATATATATATATATATATATATATGATCCACAATGAAGAGATGAAAGGTCGCACTCCAAAGGTCGAATAAAATATTTTTCTTTTTATTCCACGATCACATCAGGGGTACAGGTAGTGAGGGAGGATGAGGGTGTGCCACGTCGGACGACGGCAGCCGTTTCGCAAGTAACCTTGCTTCTACGGGTCCAGTGCATGCAAAGGTGCTGCATCCACCCTTAAATAACAGGTGAATTGGGTGCAGCATCCTTGCGTGAATGAAGTGCAAATTAAAAACATATACCAGCTGCACATGTATCAAATTCACATAGAAACTTATTACATATCAATTCCAAAATGGATTATAAATAATCGTAACATACATGGGTATAGTTAGAGTAAAAAATTAAATATAGTGTTCATTATAGTTTAACCAGAGACATCTCAAAAAACACTATAAAAAACAGGTTTATAGGAGAAAAAAAAAAAAAAAAAAAAAAAAAACAGCATTATAGGAACACTGACAAATCATTTTTGTCGTTCAGGCCAAGAGGACCGAGAGCATTTAAGTCTATAATCAATCTTGATTCCTTTCTAAGTAAAGAACGGTGCATATCACCTCCAGTGGGACAGGGATTAATTTTTATTACGCCTGCAAATTTTAAAAGGCGTGGATTACCACTATGATGTTCCTGCATATGGGCAATTAAACGTGGAGAACCTATCCCGGAGGTTATAGACTTAAAATGCTCCCTAAATCGAACATATAAAGGCCGAATTGTTTTACCTATATAATATTTTTGACAGGGGCAAAAAATAACATACACCAGATAATTGGACTTACATGTGATAAGATCTTTTATTTTGAATAGCTCAGTACCAATTTTTAAAGTGTCTCCTGTACAATGATATTCACAAAAGGGGCAGCCGCCGCACCTATGGTTTCCTTTGATTTTATTTCGGTCTAACCACGTACCTAGTTTGGGTGTAGTAATACGATTATTTATCAGAACATCTCCTATGTTTTTGCATCGCCTATATGAAATCAAAGGACCCTCGTTTGTCATTTCACAGAGATCCTTGTCTTTATTAATTAAATGCCAGTGTTTTTTGATGCTTGATTTTATTGCATCATACATAGAATTAAATTTAAAATTAAAAACGCATCTATTTGAACTTTCGATTTTTGTTTTTTTCGAAATGGCATTTACATTTTTATTCTTATTTCCACTTTTATTTTTGTATTCTTTATTCTTATTTTTATCATTTGGATCATAATTTAAGGATTTTTCGAAGGCAGAATTGATAACTGATATGGGATATCCTCGTTCTAATAGACGTTTTTTCAAGTCTGATGCTTCTATTCCCAGGTGTAGAATACCTCTTCCAGGAAAAAATCTGGTTGTTTTCGTAGTCTAACTTATCTCTGATAAATTTTTCTTTTTTATTTTCTTTAATCAAAGTTTGGTATGGTAAAAGTTTTTTGTCTAATCTTGATAAGAAAGTGTTCCATGCTTCTTTTGAGATGCGACTTTCCATTTCTTGTCTCAGTTTTAATAATTCATTAGTAATTTTTAGATGTTCCTCTTGGTTTTTTTTGAGTACAATGTCCAGAAAGCGCAATGAGCATTCTTGCTGTATATTGTCCCATTCTTTTTTAAAAAATAAATCATCTTGATAAAAAGATATATTTTTTGAGATGCGTAGACCTCTAGGGACTCGTCCACTTTCTTGATAAGATTTAAGTGACTGTACTGTCCAAAACAAGCTGGTCTCCTTTTCGGCCAGATTGAAAATTTTTTAAGCTCTAAATTCTTAGTGCCCATGATTTCTATGTTCACTTTATCATTACAGCTGGTAAAAAAAATTGGACTTTTTAGATGTCACACTCAGTATATCGGATGGTATTATTGACAGACAAGTATATAGAAAACCAACTGCAGTGAACACCCTGCTGCATTTTAATAGTGCGCACCCCTCCCATACAAAGAGAGCCCTTCCATATGGACAATTTTTGCGGCTAAAAAGAGTACATAATAATTCTGAAACCTTTCTGCATCAAGCATCAGACTTGAAAAAACGTCTATTAGAACGAGGATATCCCATATCAGTTATCAATTCTGCCTTCGAAAAATCCTTAAATTATGATCCAAATGATAAAAATAAGAATAAAGAATACAAAAATAAAAGTGGAAATAAGAATAAAAATGTAAATGCCATTTCGAAAAAAACAAAAATCGAAAGTTCAAATAGATGCGTTTTTAATTTTAAATTTAATTCTATGTATGATGCAATAAAATCAAGCATCAAAAAACACTGGCATTTAATTAATAAAGACAAGGATCTCTGTGAAATGACAAACGAGGGTCCTTTGATTTCATATAGGCGATGCAAAAACATAGGAGATGTTCTGATAAATAATCGTATTACTACACCCAAACTAGGTACGTGGTTAGACCGAAATAAAATCAAAGGAAACCATAGGTGCGGCGGCTGCCCCTTTTGTGAATATCATTGTACAGGAGACACTTTAAAAATTGGTACTGAGCTATTCAAAATAAAAGATCTTATCACATGTAAGTCCAATTATCTGGTGTATGTTATTTTTTGCCCCTGTCAAAAATATTATATAGGTAAAACAATTCGGCCTTTATATGTTCGATTTAGGGAGCATTTTAAGTCTATAACCTCCGGGATAGGTTCTCCACGTTTAATTGCCCATATGCAGGAACATCATAGTGGTAATCCACGCCTTTTAAAATTTGCAGGCGTAATAAAAATTAATCCCTGTCCCACTGGAGGTGATATGCACCGTTCTTTACTTAGAAAGGAATCAAGATTGATTATAGACTTAAATGCTCTCGGTCCTCTTGGCCTGAACGACAAAAATGATTTGTCAGTGTTCCTATAATGCTGTTTTTTTTTTTTTTTTTTTTTTTCTCCTATAAACCTGTTTTTTATAGTGTTTTTTGAGATGTCTCTGGTTAAACTATAATGAACACTATATTTAATTTTTTACTCTAACTATACCCATGTATGTTACGATTATTTATAATCCATTTTGGAATTGATATGTAATAAGTTTCTATGTGAATTTGATACATGTGCAGCTGGTATATGTTTTTAATTTGCACTTCATTCACGCAAGGATGCTGCACCCAATTCACCTGTTATTTAAGGGTGGATGCAGCACCTTTGCATGCACTGGACCCGTAGAAGCAAGGTTACTTGCGAAACGGCTGCCGTCGTCCGACGTGGCACACCCTCATCCTCCCTCACTACCTGTACCCCTGATGTGATCGTGGAATAAAAAGAAAAATATTTTATTCGACCTTTGGAGTGCGACCTTTCATCTCTTCATTGTGGATCTTGTATCACCTTTGCTTTGGGACACGCACCCAGGTCTCCACCTGCCTGAAAGCACAGCTTTGTCAGCCATACAGGGATCAGCGGTGCCCGGTATCCTCCACTCAGCTTTATATATATATATATATATACATACAATTATCTATATAATAATTACACTCCTTGCCCGTATTTCAAAATCAAGCTTTTAAAATAAATGCATTTGGAAGATTGACCTCTGATAGTCAATATTATGTATCTTTGCAGTCATATTATAGCAGAATAATCAGACAGCCATAGAAAAAGATGTGATCACCTGAAGACAATGTCAATGTGGCAGATGTTTGCTCTGAGTAGTTGGTTGCCATGATTATATTACATATAGGATATTAAATCGGTTGTCCACTACTAGAACAATCCCTTCTAATTCCACATGTTCCCAGGTAAAATAAAAAAGCCTATACTCACCTCCCATACCGATGCCGTTCGAGTGGTACTGTGGCTTAAGTTCCCAGGGCTCACGTGACGTTGTGACGTCATGCGAGCCCCACGTCCAGTCATTACAGGCTTCTGTCTGCCCGCCTTTAGACCAAATGAGTTACTCATCATGAAGTTGGTGCTTCTACTGCCACTCACTTCCTGTTGATTGCTCCTGTGTTTGAAGAGTGGAGACAGAAGCTGGCAATGATTGGATGCGGGGCTCACGTGACATCAAAACGTCACTTGAGCCTCGAGAATGTGAGCCACAGTACTACTAGAACGGTACCAGTACGGGCGCTTTTTATTTCACGTGGGGGGAATGTGGAATGGAAAGGGGTTATCCCCTTTAAAGTACCATTTTGATGACTTTAAAGTACTGTATAATACTCAGATATTCATTCTCAATAGCGTGTGCAATGCAAGTCAATGGGGAAAACTCGCAATGTAAAGAGTAATCTGAATGCCGCACTATTTGCTACTAACACAAATAGTACGACATTTTGGGTTACTCATTACATTGCGAGGTTTGCCCCATTGACTTGCATTTTACATGCTATTTGGAATGAATACGTGTGTATTAGACATTATTCATTATGAGTATCACCAGTATGAATAGTTAGGTACTCGTTCAACTCTGGTGCTGAGGTCTTCTTTCTACGATTGCAATAGAAAAGAGGCCAGCTCCAGTGAAATTGGCAAAATGGTATTGGCATGATCAATCACATTCTGTAATCACTTGCCGTAATACTTTAAGTTGGACTGTATTGCAATTTCCGTATAACATTTCCTCACTAGGAAGAAGTTAATAGAGCTGCTGCACTTCTGTCAAAGGGCTAGTGGAGGTGGTATGCCCACTTCTGACCAATAGTTGGTAATACCTCTTAGGGGGGAATGATAGTAAATGCTATGTGTCAAAATGTTGCTGTAAAATTCTGCTGCCTTTGGCGTCGTTTTTCTTAAATGGACAGATTTAGTGAGAGTGTCTTAAAAAAAGAGACCTGCATAACCATCCTGACAGATTCTCTTTAGGTTGTATACAGTGTGTCCACCCATATCCTGTCCACCGCCATTAACTTGAGAATGGTGGCAGTGATAGGCATGGAAGTTGTGTCTAGCTATAGTAAAGTAGCCATGCGCTATGCAATGAAACCACCTATAGCGCCACCTGGTGGAAAACAACAGTGTTAGCATTTTTATCTCGAAAATGGAACAAGATAGAGAAAAAAAGTAAACTTCAAAGTTGTAGGGCATGGCAGTGGACAGGATATGGGTGGACACACTGTATAAGTTGTATAACAATGCATTATGTAGTGAGATGCTCCTAGTGGTGGCTGTAGTAGCCAAAGTCATTCCTTGCCTTTTGATAAAATGTTTGACATGTCATAAAGAGTATCACAAGTTTTGATTTTCGGGATCCGGATATTGAAACCTCCACTGATGATTGAAGCGAAGCATTGTAACCTTTCGGCTTGGATCAGCTCTTCGTTGCTCTCTTGGGGTAGAAAGTCTAAGCAGTGCACAACCTAATAGAGGCTCACTGACTCCAGTCAAAGGAGCATGGTGCTTGGCTCAGCGTTATGTGATCAGTCAGAGTCTCAGCAACCAGACCCACACTGATCAAAATTTCTTATGTCAAATGTTTCATAAAAGTGCGGTAACTCCTAATCCAAATACTTTAAACTCAAGAAAGAGATCTAGTTGTGACAATCACTGGACACATTTAACAATATGCTGCAATTTTTGATAGGGAGTCTTTAAGTTTAATAAAATTAGTAAATGCTCAGATTTCAACATGTAGGGTGGAGTTCAATGTTTATTTTTTATTTTTTGACTACATACATCATGCCTACCATTGCTTAATAATGCAAGGAGAAAAAAAATGAACATCTATAGGATATAATTCTTTCTTGCCTTACTGCGTAATCTCTATATACTGCATTTTCAATATTATTTAATATTATTTTCTTGTTACATACGTATCATCCCTTCGGCATGAATTTAATAAAGGGGACTTGTTACTGACGCTGTACAATTACAGTTTGGATCAGATGGCGTGAGTAGATATCTAACACGTGTTGCACACCATGGGGCTGTGATCCTGTAGAAGACTATCTGCAGGTGTCTCGGAGATTGTTAACATCAGGACACGACGTGAGAACAAATGTCAGCTATCTGACAGCTATAAATGCCGACCAACAGCAACACACATTTCAGAGAAACAGAAACATAGTAGCAGAGGGTCACATTAAACTGAAGGATGGAAGACTCCAAGGAAAATGAGAAGTTCTTTCTTTGTAAAAGTGCAGCTGAGAATATCCACCGAGGAATGGTCTTCCATGGGGAACGCTAGGGTCAAATATAGCCCATGGTTTTAAAATTGGTTGGCATAGAAACAAGGGATACAAGGTTTTAGGACAAGGTTGCTCAGATTCATTTGGTAAGAAATGGAAAGGTTATTGTGTTACACGCGAGTACGGAGAGTGGCGGCTGCACAGATTCTCGGTGGATGGCGTGTTTATTACGATGTGGCCCTGAATGGAGCATATTTACTGCAGGTGTTAATTATATTAAACTGTTCTAGGGAACTTATCGTTAAGGTTAGATGGCTGGAGACTGGAAATGGATAGATTTAAATAATTATTTTACTGCTGGTGGGTTAAAGGGTCATTATACAGAAAGTGGATGAGAAAAACAATTTAGCCCATTGCGCGCTTCATTAAATTTAGCTCATTTCGGGAATAGTGGGGGGCAGAAGTGTAATTGATAAACAATATATTAATAAAAACAGCAAAATAACAGATTTAATGTTTATTTGATTATTACAATAACAATGGCAAACCTTATAGGATTGTACAGTATTAGGACTAATGGCCATTGATTGTAGGATGACGGCACTCTACTATTGATTTAATTATAGCCAGGCAGTATAATTGGGTCGGTATAGCTTATAATAGCTTCATAGTTTTAATCAGAGCCTTATTGCCAGATATAGCTCTATGGTATTTATTGGTATTTTATAAAGCCTGCTAGTAATGTAAGCCAATTATATTGGTTTACCCCAAATTAGCCTTGTAGAATTTCTAGTCTATTATGGCTAGTATAACTAATCTGTTTTTAGGTATTGTAACCTTATAATATTATTAGCATATTATCAAGTACATTTCTCAAGACTGGCACCTAACATACCAGTCTTGGACATATAGACTACTGGAGTAAGTTGGCGCTCAACTCAATACATTTGTTGTATTTTTTAGGCTCTCTGTGTCCATTTGCAAGAAAATTAAATCTATGCTAGCCATGAGTTGGGTAAGATTTCAGCTACCAGTTTTCTGGTGTTCTTTATAGTAAATTTGTTGTGCATTAAAGGAGTTGTCCACTACTTTGACATTGACAGCCTATCCTTAAGATAGGTCATCAATGTATGATTGGCCGGGGTCTGACACCCTGCACCCCCGATCAGCTGTTCTCGATGATGACGGTGACAGCAAGCGGCCAGAAATGCTCAGTTCTGGAACTTCTCTGTCTTCTGATAGCGGCCGTGGCCGGGTACTGCACATCCACTCCTATTAATTACAATGGGAGGTGAATGTGCAGTACCTAGCTGCGTCTGCTATCAGAAAACGGAGCAGCGTCGAAACTGAGCATATCCGTCTGCCTGCTGCCGCCTCCGGGACCAAGATCTGATCGGTGGAGGTGCAGCGTGTTGGACCCTGGCTAGTCAGACATTGATGACCTATCCTAAAGATAGGCCATCAATGTCAAAGTATTGGACAAATTCTTTAATAGATTCCTCCCACTTCATTAAGCCCCATCAGTTTTTGTTTTTTTAAGAAAAGAACTAGTGTTGCTGTAAATGGTAAAAGTAAAAAATGCAAACTTTTGCACATGTATCACTTGCACTTAATTTCAAACTATTTAGCAAAAGAAAACTGGTGTAGACAGAATGATAAGTTCCTTCCTTAAAGAGGCTGCTTAAAAGGAATCTGTCACCAGGTTTTTGCTACCCCATCTGGGAGCAGCATAATGTCGGCAAGGAGATTCTGAATCCAATGATGTATCACTTAGATTACTGAGTGCAGCCATTCTGACACAATCTGAATTTTTAGCTTTGCTCATGTAGCTAAGCCCAAGGAGCTATCCCCACCCACACCAGCCTTTCATTAGAGACTATACATTGACAGTGAGGTATCAATCACACTAGGGGTGTGTCAGACTTCTCTGCACATGGCGGTTATATCTAGTAATGATAATCATCAAGTGATAAAGCCTTTAGTTTAAGTAAACAACAACACAGAACCTGATCAGAGGCAAAGTTGATTTTTGTTTTTTTAACCCCTACAAGATGATGGCTTCAGCTTACATAGCAAAAACCTGCTGACATATTCCCTTTAAACTTCATACTTGGCCTTATGGCTGCTAGGATTGCTGAATGAGTTTACTTGACACCTATGGGAGTATATATCAAATACCGTTTTATGTTGTTTAAAAATTGCACATTTTTGTTAGCAAAAATCTGTCCATGGATACAGAAAGTTTGCAAATAATACAAAAATAAAAGTCTCCAAAAACTTGCCCACTCATTCCAGTAAAGGGGAGGCATAAAAAGTGGAGTGACATTACTACGAAGAACTTTAATATCATTAGATGTGACAAATTTATCAAACATTATATCCCATCTGTCCAATGTATTCTTTCCGTGCAGCTAGTAACCAAAAGACACAACATTTTTTGTGACATTTTAGCTACTAAGGAAGGATATGGACCTGCAAATTGCTTCCAAAGGCAGCGTATAAATCTAACAAAGCTGCTTTTAGTAAAACTGAACCATGCTTGTACAAATAATAGCCAATTTAAGTCTTGTTTAATTATTTCACACCAAGAAAAGAAATTTTATAAAAGGATATTTTATTAAAAGAATATAATTGAAAGCATACACCCACATCCAAACCAGTTCACAGAGTTCACACAGAGAGGAGAACACACAGCAATAAAGGCCATCCTGGGACTAGCAGATATACATATAAAAACCAAATTAAAACTACACATAAAAATAAGGGTCTGAGCACATATGGGTTAGACTAGTATTATAGCATCCCCAACTGACTAATCATAAACATAGCCTTCAATGATTAATCCTAAACTAGTGAAATCAGTCTATAGGATCTATTGATAAATGCTTACATTCTATATAGTAGCAAGGCGTCTGCCAGTACCTAAAGACCCAGCAAGACCTAAGGCATGTTTCGCACAATACGCTTCACCAGTGGGTAGCCAATAGTTGATTGCCTAATAAACTTTTATACAATTATTGATGCAATATACCATAATTTTGAAATATTACTAATGCATTACATTTGCTTAATTAACCTATCATAGCTAGACATAATAGAATGTATTGGATTTTTCATTCATCTATAATTATAGCCTTTAGGTTATATTGATATATAGTTGCATATTGTCCTTTGACGTATTTTTAGCCTTCAAAACGCTTATAGTATTATTGATCAAGCCTTGTAGTATAGGCCCATAGCATTGATGTATTTTAATTCTCTTGTGTTATATTTGATTTATGCACAATATTTCATAACCTTTTAGCCTCAAAAATCTATTTCAGTATTAGATGGCCTTGGACTGTGCCTTGATTTTAACAATATTTCAATTACTTTTTCTTTTCAGTTTTATCATTTACCAAATTACAATACTTCTCAATCAATAAATACATTATTGTTGTTATTATTAATATTATTATTATTATTATTATTATTATTATTATTATTATTATTATTATTATTATTATTATTATTAATATACAGTTATTTAATATCATTTATTATTTATTATATATTATTTTACTATATATTATTTGTATTATTATATATATATATATATATATATATATATATATATATATATATATATATATATATATATATATATATACATATTTTATTATTATTATTATTATTATTATTATTATTATTATTATTATTATTATTATTATTATTATTATTATTATTATTATTATGTAGTTATTAATTTTTATTTTTCAGCAATTTTACTATCATTACAGACTATGACTCTCATTATTTACTATTTGTCACCTAGTTTGCTTCAATTTATTGTTTAAAAAAAATACTCACCAAACTAGTTTCTCCCGTATACATGTGTCTAAGCTCGGCACTCATCATTGTTGTCATATTCGAAACTTAATTGTCATCAACAAACACTACTCTGATGTCAGAACTGAATGCAGCCCAGTAATTTTATCACTCCAGACTAATGAACAAAACCAGCACGGAACATCTTCATGCCGATGAAGATAAGAAACGTGCGTCAGGGCTTGCTAAGGTCTTAATCTTCTGGAGTCAGCCGGTGACCACTTGGTGAATACTGCAGCACTGTTTACGCTCCTTCTCCCTGCCTAGTGGGTATGATACTCTCTTTCATTCCATGGACTGGTGGACTCTGATGATCATTTATTATGCACAAAGTTAGAGGCATGTAATTGCACTAAACATTTATGATAATATTCTTGTGGTTTGTTATTGTTCACCCGCTTTGTGATCTGTAGATTATCATCTTGACCTAATACCTATTGCCCATTATGTTGGGATCTGTAATATACCATCCGGCTATTTCCTTATTTATGTTTTCACACATGTACATTTTAAATCTCTTGTTGTCATTTTGCCTAATTTATTTTGTAACCTTTTTTGAACTATAAAAACTAGTTGTTCCTCATGTATTTAAATAGTGAACAAAACTAATTGGGGGTCAAACAAATGGTATAAAACTGCCAGGGATTTAATTAGTAGGAACACAAAAAATATATAATACACCTTTCATTCAATTACATGAATATAACTGATTGCTTTAAAAATGCTAAAACAAGTAGTAATACCTGACCGATTCCTTGCTGCGATTCCTATAATGAAGCCTCACCACTGCAACTAGTCATTGGCTGCAGAGGTCATCAATGCACCCAGACCAAGCAGCAAATGTATAGATCTGTCAAGGGCTCAAAAAGCATGGAAATGAAAGGGGTGTTGTATTTTACTGCATTCTAAGAGATTTTTTTTCATTAGCTGGAAATACCTTTTATTACTTTTTTTTTAAGAAATGGGAGAACTAAACCAAGAAACATAAATTCTTGCAAAGAAAATAGAATTTGTATTTCACTGGCTTAAGAAATAACGGGAGATATCATTCCATTGTCTATGCTGATCTAGTAAGGAGCGTCATTTCATGAAATTGTAACTGAACAGTTTATAGAAATTCAATAACAGTATATGATAATGTATGAATTGTTTTCAGGTAATACAAAGAAATGCCAATTAAACAAAGCCTACAAGCAATATCTGACCTCCTCGCCTCCATCGATTGATGACCTGTTGAACCCAACTTGTAATAGTGGACCATGTCTCATGTCTATGGCACAATTATTTCCTTGACTCCTCTTCTTGTGTACTGGCCATTCTCTACCCCCCAAAAAACAGTGCTGAACAGTCATTACTCCCCCCTCACCAATTCTGTATTAACTCTTCATAATACTGCTTGAGTGTAATGGGTGCTACTGATGCAGGTATCTAGAAAAACTACAATCCATATGTAATTATGGTCGTTGTATAAGGATTTCCTTTTTTTTTAGACTTAGATCATTAAAATTATACAGGTTTTTCAAAAAAAGGGAAAAAATGCTTTGTTTTTCAAATGTAGATATTTTTTATATTAAGTAGAATTACATTTGTGTTTACCATTATCTAACATTAAAAGGTAACTGTCGTTTGCACAATGTTTATATACTGTATTACACATATTGTAAAATTTTACAGATTAGTGGGATCTCAGGAACTAGACCCCTACTGATATTATGAAGTGAATATACAAATAAATGTTTAATATAAGAGCTCCAGCATGATGCTTATGGGTGAGGGTAAAGGCCCTGAAACTCCCACCGATCACTCAAAAATCCCTTTTTGAATAGTACTGCTCCTACATGAGCGGGGTGCCCAGGCTGGTGAATGCACTACTGCATAGCAGTACCTCTCCACAGTACAACTGTCACAATGTGATTGTAGCAAAGAGAGGGACTGGGTCTCTTATGCTGTCTCTCATGCTAGGGGTTCCTAGGCTATCACTGACCTCAGAATTACCCCTAGTGGTGGAGATGCCTGAGTTCCATGTCTGAATAAACCGGGACCAGAATTGATTTTATTCCCCCCTCCCATGAGGAAATGAAGGGACAGAAGAGATGGAAACACAGATTAAGACAGAAAGGGAAAAAACAAAACTCTAACAGGCTGCAAACACAAAGAAGCGAGAGATTCAGGAAAAAAGAAAGAGCAGGAAGATAGATGCAAAAAGACAACAAAGGTTAACTTCACAACAACACACAGCACCAAGGTACTACAACCACCAGTTTGTCTGGATCACAACACCTCACCAGACCGGCAAAGATAAACTATAGCTGACACTAATCGAAGTGATCAGCCAGCACTTATAAGAGGGAAGCAGATGTGATTGGCTCTCCTACAACATATATAAATCAGCAAGGTCCTAAATCACATAAATCTCCTAGGAGACACTAGTATAAAACTTAACATTTAATACATAATTTAAAAAGTGAACAGGGTCACTGAACAACGTGACATACTCAAACACAAAAAGATAAGTGGTGTTAGATCCCAGCCCCACACGTATTAAGCACACAGGTGCGCGAGCACACCATCTTACTCAATACCACTGTCAGGCTATTCAAGAATCAACACCACACATCAATGACACATTCATATGTCTATATGAGAGGTAACCCCCTGTTGAACTATTCTAGGAACTAACCACCTAATATAGGGGTACATTTTCTGAACGGAATAGAGGTGGAGGACGTGCTTTGTGTGCGTTCATAGATGGGCGGTTTGATGTGGCCTAGCACCAGGACTTGTAGAACTTGACTCTTGGTCCAGCACTGAGGTTCCACCGGGGATGCCTGCCTTTGTGATGGTGGTATTACCCTATAATTTGGATTAATAACTTCTCTGAGGAATATAAATGAAACGCGTCGGAAGTTATGTGTTATTTTGATGGAAGTTTACCCAATAATGCACTAACAAATCAAGGATACAAGTCTACTCGATTTATGACAGTCGAGTTCCAGGTTTGCTGCATTAATATAGCCCGCTACTTTGAGTGAGACTTGTCCCCCTTCTATCTCTGGGTACCCCTATATTAGGTGGTTAGTTCCTAGAATAGTTCAACAGGGGGTTACCTCTCATATAGACATATGAATGTGTCATTGATGTGTGGTGTTGATTCTTGAATAGCCTGACAGTGGTATTGAGTAAGATGGTGTGCTCGCGCACCTGTGTGCTTAATACGTGTGGGGCTGGGATCTAACACCACTTATCTTTTTGTGTTTGAGTATGTCACGTTGTTCAGTGACCCTGTTCACTTTTTAAATTATGTATTAAATGTTAAGTTTTATACTAGTGTCTCCTAGGAGATTTATGTGATTTAGGACCTTGCTGATTTATATATATACTTTGGAAAATTAAGGTTGAAATTGACTACGTTTCTGCTATTACAAAAAAAACTCTCCTACAACATATGATCAAAGATGACTCACAAGCAGACCAGCAGAGATTAACTCTTGCTTGCGTGCCTATGAACTACCAATCTGTTGTTCATCGAGTCAGACCCGAGTCAGCCTGCGCTGATTACAGACCTAAGAGAAGTTATCAGGCAGAGTGTCAGAATCAGTAGCATGGACAGATCCAGATGCCGTCATGACAGTTGGCGATGTTTGTAAAAACCTTTGTGTGACAACAACTTGTTCTTTTGAGGGTGAGGGCGGCTACTATTTTGGGGGGGGCTTTTTTTGGAGGGTTAGGGAGACTACATTTTTTTTTGCCGTACAGTGTTTTTTGTCCTGGACCTCAAAAAAAAGAAGCTCCTTTCCTAATTTTAGGTAGTGATTTACAACTTTAGACGGCTATTTCTAACTGCTGTATGTATGAACTTTCTTCAGTTCTATTAGTTTTTATCTCATTATTTTTCTTTCATCTTCATTTTTACTTACTTTGATTTGACATTTTGAAGCTTCATAAGCAATTACAAGATTTCCATTGAGTCTTGGTCTCGAGTTACAATAGTGTCAACTTACTATGGTCATCCTGGAACTAATTAATATGGTAACCTGTGGAAGCACTGATACTTTTTAACATTAATTGGTAGTGTGAGTTTTGAGGGTCAGAAGGATCCATTTGAGGGTTTTTTTTGTGTATTTTTTCCTTATTTTACCCTATAGTTGCACAGGGAAAATCTCCATTGCTTTTCTGACTTTATACAAGTGTACCGCTGATCATGGGACCTATTGCGGTGTGATTGGAACTAGAAAATGTAGCACCACTAGCGCTGATCCTGTTCTATATTCAGTATTTAAAATCAGTGCAAAAAGAAATAAACTTCACTCTTATCTCTTGAGAAAGCACCCGAAATCCAGCTGCCTGATTACTTGGGTAGCTGCCTTAAAAGCCTACGTTATAAATATGCCATGGAATGAGTTTAAGGACCAGGACTGAATGTATTAAATATAAAAAGTAGTTTATCTAGTAGTTTGAGCCTCAGAAATATCTGAATGATAACATAGGCTCCGGTAGGAAATGGGGCGGCTTGATTGCTGCCAAGCCGCATTTCCACTCTTGTGCTGTTAGCACAGTGCCAGTCCAGATTTCAGCTGCACTGCTGAATCTTTTCAGACAGATTGGTTACTACTTATACATTGCCTACCAGTTACATGCTTTTAAATGGGGTTGTCAGGTAACGAGGTTATTGATTGTACTGCCCTGTAAAGAATGTTGTATCACGTATCAGATAGAATTGATCCTTTTCATAGCTAAGATCTAAATAGCTCCGTGCTTTACCATAGACACCGAGTCCTTCACCATTGCTATAGATTATTTTGCTTTTTATATTGAAATAGCTCTCGTATAAAAGAAAGGAAGCTCACTACTAAAGATCTAGAACATGACTGAATATTCATGAATAAAAACTGTGAATACCTGTGTCGTATTATTGCACTACATTGGGTACATAGATATTACAGCTCAGCACATCAGTGAAGCCATTCTCATGGATGTCAAACTGGAGATGCATATTAGGTCAATGTTGGCCAAACCCTTGATTTTGGTGATGCTGTTCTACCATCAAACTATTTCCTGACATGATGTTGAGGAGACTTACTCCACTTTCCCCATTCAGAACACATGCATACTTGGCTGAGCTGAGTGTGAATGTATAGGAGGCTATCTGAAAAGATAGTAGTCAATGGAACAAACTTCTGGCTAATAACTATCTGATCTGCATGGTCAGCTTTAAAGAGGTTCTTAAGATGTATCTTCAGGAGTCCATTGCTCCTGGCCCCTGACAAAGTAGAAAGTCATTGCAGGCCTTTAAATTGACAGTTTGTATGAGCGCTATGGAGATACTCCAAATTAAGTTGTCTCCCAAGATGCTGGAATTCAGCATAATGGTGTCAAGAAGATTAAATTACAGCATTTATTTGAACATAGCTTCATTGGCATAAGACCAAGTGACTGTCATGGTCATCTCTCTATTTTTGAAGACTAGAGACAGGTTCGGGACCAGAGTCACTCTTTACCATTTTTAGTTTTGTTTCCAGCAGCTCCCATCAGAGCATTTCAGGTGCAACTGCTTTGTAGCCTCACCCCAGCAGATGTAAGTCGAAGTGTTTCCCAGCAGTCCTTGCTGAAGATACAAATGCATTTGTATTATGGCCACCTTGGTGGAAGGTCCTGTGAAGGAGTGTACCTGAAGTCAGACTTTACCTTTTCTTGATGCTGTTTTCTCCCGTTTATCTTACCTTTCCTTTTGTCATATTAGTGCAGCGATGGGGCTACTGTCTCCCACCTGCCAATGCACTAGCTAGGGCATCTACAGGGTTTTTTCAGGGTCTCAGCTTCCTGCTCGGCGACAGTTGAGACTGTATAGGGCCTGGCTAGGAGAGCAGGGACAGCTGCAGGTAAGGCTATGAGGTGTCCCATCTACCCCTCTCACTTTAGTTAGGTCCCACCTTTGTTATTGTGTCCCCGGTGTTCCCCGACACTTGTATTTTTGTTGTTCATCAGGTTTCATGTAGATCTGAACACATGTGCCATGCTTCTCATACCTGGAAGCGGGACGGTGAAGTGATCATTAACCGTCCAAAATTCATAGTGGCCAAAAGCCACTAAAATATTTAAATGATTGCTAAAATATTGTTTGTTGTTGCACCTATTTCATCAGCATTGCTACATGACGGATTGAAATAGCCACACAATTTTGAAGATTAAGCCAATCTCTTTCTCTGCAAAATCAATTGATTGTTTACCAGTCAATTAAAAACAGTAGCGACCACTTGCCACCATTTTGGCTACTTGGTGGTCGCACTACAGTTAACGTTTCCCTTAAAATACATGTTCTTGACTTTTTAGGATGTTAGCTGTTATCCGGGGTACAGTGGAAAACAGCTAACAACCAGGCAGTATCAAATTCTTGAGTTGGTTTAGTTGGAACTTGGACGGTCGCTCCACTGACAGCTTCACAGATAAGAACGTTGCTCAACTCTTATGATCACATTGTTACAGAATATGATTAAGGTTTATAGAATAATTTCATCAAAATTGGCCCAATAAAACATATTACAAAGGGGATCAGAAACAAAGATGCCCTGTAAAACATGGTTCCTGGGCCTAATGTTATATTTACAGTTATTTTTTTCTTATTTAAAGGGTTTTCCCATTCTAGAAATTTGTGATATATTTATAAGATAAATATCCAATAGACGGTATATCCCACGTCTCTGCAGAAATTGCGTCCGTCAACCGTGAGCCATGGCATCCAAGTAGACAACAAATGTAGAGGAGGCTGCCTATGGTCTTTGTATAAGACCCATAGAAGTAAATGGAAAGAGTTGTATATATTCACTCATTCCTTCTCCATTTGGATGTAGTGACAACCTCACCGAGCAGGGTAAGGGTTGTGGAAGCCCCATTCTGGAAAAGGTGAGGGACGTAGAAGTGGGATATGCATCTATCAGACATTTATCCTTGGGGTATCCAATAAATATATACAATGAAAATAACGCTATAATGTATACAGATAATGTATACAAGTTAATGCACAGCTCTGGCCATTTAGCATTTGTTTCATTTTCACAGAAATGTATAGGAGCTGGTTAGCTGTGACTTTGACCTTGCTCTGTAATGTAATCACACTCTTCCAGTATAATCCTTATCTAAACTCTCTGAGATGAGGTCATGATCTTAGAGAAAGAGCCAAAAGTCTCAGTTCAAGAGACACCAAGAGCAACGTGTAATCAGTGGGACAAACTGCAAACAGCAATTTACTATCGAGGTTTGTGAATTTGGTTTGTCGTAATCCCAAAACATTGAAAACAAATAAACCACTTGGCTCCATAATTGATTATTATAACAATAAATAACATTTCGTGGTTCTAAAAAGTTATCTTATCAAGAAAATGTAAAAATAAGGATATTAAAACACATCTAAAGATCTAAAGGTGTTGATACATCTTAGATATCAATCATCCAAACCAGCTTGTGGACACAAGCTATCTTCCCCTGCTCCCCATATACACATGTATGAGTCCGGCTGGGTGTACTTATGTTTTTAATGGGACAATTCTCATTAATGCACCCAAGTATTACATTATGAATGAACTAAGGTGTTGGGTCAATCAATCTTGAAATCTACTTCAGACTAAACCAGGGGCACTCATGAATAGCAAAAAGCTTTACTATATAGCTTTTTTTTTTTTAGAACCAAAAACCTACTAAATAAGACCTCTGATTTTTTGGGGGTGAAAAATAATTAAAAGTAGTTATTCTTTTAGTCATTCTTTTAGTATTACAACAGCTTAGTGGTTTGACAATTGCTTACTTTGCAATGGGCCCTAAAACAGTAACATTTTAATGCTCCTAAGTCAGCTTATTTGCATGATCATTCCAGTTGCAAAAGTTAAAGTATACTATTAAACAAAATACAACCCAGTAATTCTTCATTTGTGGTCACCGTTTTATCTTAAAGGGGTATACTCAAGCTATTAAATTGCTTTAATTAACTAGACACCATGACAATAGGCAAGTTTGCAATTGACTTTTTCTATGTAATGCCATTCTGCTGCAATGAGAGCTTTTATTTTTCATAGTGTACAGCTGGTTTATATGGAGATCTGCTACTAGTGCCTAACCAAAACAATTTCATCAAAAAGAGGAGGATATAATAAGCAGACTTTACTCAATCGTGAATCCTACTGGATATTATTGTTGGAAACATCACACCCTAAAGCGGACTTTACACGCAATGACATTGCTAACAAGATGTCGTTGGGGTCACGGAATTCGTGACGCTCATCTGGCCTCGTTAGCAACGTCGTTGCGTGTGAAACGCAGGAACGACCGTTAACAATCAAAATTACTGACCTAATCGTTGATCGTTGACACGTCGCTCCTTTCCCGATTATCGTTGCTGTTGCAGGACGCAGGTTGTTCGTCGTTTCTGTGGCAGCACACATAGCTATGTGTGACACCGCAGGAACGAGGAACATTGCCATACCTGCGGCCGCCCGCAATGAGGAAGGAAGGAGGTGGGCGGGATGTTCGGCCCATTCATTAACGCTCCTCCGCTTCTATTAGGCAGCCATTTAGTGACGCTGCTGTGACGCTGCACGAACCGCCCCCTTAGAAAGGAGGCGGTTCGCTGACCACAGCGACGTTGCTAGGCAGGTCAGTCTGTGTGACGGGTCCTAGCAATGTTGTGCTCCACGGGCAGCGATTTGCCAGTGACGCACAACCAACGGGGGTGGGTGCTTTCACCAGCGACATCGCTAGCGATGTCGCTGTGTGTAAAGCCCGCTTGAGGGTTTGAATAAATGAACAGATCTTATCCTTCATTATTAGCATTGTAATATTTTTTTATTTTTAGGTTTTGTTCATATGCTTTATTCTGCTGTGATATACAGTACGTATGAACTGCTTTGATTAGAAAAGGGTTAAAATTGTGTGTGTGAACCCTTGCTGTTCCTTTTAAATTCTCTGAATACCAAACCAGTTTAGGTTATGATTAAGCGGTGAATACCCAGAAACACATAAACCAATGTGGTCCTTGTCTATATCCTGTTTTCAGATTTATTTTTATAAATCTCCAATAAAAATAAGGTTTTATTCTGCTGGATCATATGTTTTATTTTTTCTACTGTCGGCCCAGAACCTGGCTTAATAGTTATATTCTAGGAAAAAAAGTTAATTTCTAACATCCTAGTGAGCTTTTCTCTGGTTCATTGATTTTTATTCAGCAGTTATCTTCTCACCCTCCTCCTAATCCCTTTCACCCAGTATCAGGGCTCTAACTTCCTCAGCTGTGTGCTTGTTTAAATACCCTGTTATATATGTATGGAATTATAGTAATAGCAGGTTACACTCACTTATAGCTGAATATGGTAGAGAAGAGCATGTACTGAGCTTTATAGTTCTACTAAGGCAGGAGTCACACTTGTGAGTGACTTGCGCGAGTCTCGCATTCCATCACCCGGCACAGCCACGCACTCTCCGAGTGTGTCGGCTGTATAGAAATACATGCAGCAGACCCGTTCCTGTCTAAAGAATGTTAGGCTGTGCCGGGTTATGGGATGCGAGACTTGCGCAAGGCACTCTCAAGTGTGACTCCGGCCTTATAGTACAGCTCTACTGTCCACCAGAGCTGCCACTCAAGGAGGAGAGCGTGCCCTGCCAGAACCCAAGAACTGAGGAGACTGTAAGGAGACTGCTGAGTTGTGAGCTGCTTATGAAACAACTTGAGAAAAATCTTTTAAGAAACCTAACATTCCTGACCTGAATATTCTGTATAACCCATTAGTCAAAAATCCTGCCAGTATGTATGAAAGCAAAAATGTTATAAATCTTGAACCGGTCTAAAGATTTACCTAAAAAGCATAATAAATGTTCCCAGTGAACAACATATTGAATAATTGAATCCAGCAAGCTTCTTTTTAAGTATGCCAAAGCAAGAATAATCCAATATTCATCCGGTGTCATTTTCATTGCACAGTAAATGCACAGCAACAAACAAAAAGCCAAAGCAGCAAATATCAGTGCAGCTTGAATCGATGTATTTCCAATTGTGCTCTTTTATGGAACGTCAATAATTAAAACATGACAAGCAGACAAAGTATCTGCCAGTTGGAATTGATCCCCCTTTGTTTGAACGTTGACACTTTTATCCACAGAACAATTTTTACTTTGCTGCGTCAAAGGCATGGAACTTGGGGAAAAGTGACATGAATGGAGTCTTTTTGTCAGAAAAATGAGAAATCAAAGCAATGATTTTTTTTTTCTATGCAGATCAGCGAGTGCAGAAAGCAGCGTTCTTTTCAAAGTGGCAATGTCCATGAACATGTTTTTGTCTGCATTCAACAGGTTTTTACAGAATTTTCTGATATCTGCAGGTTGATTTCTATTCACAATTCAGTCTAAGCTGATTATAAGATTACGAAAACCAAAATAAGTGTATGTATTAGTAATTTAGCATTTACTTTTCAGTAGATGTAATTATGTTGATGAAAAAAATGTAATATTTAAGAAGCTAGTTATGGAAAATATGAGGCATTAGGATTACTGAATCCAAATTTCACTTTTCATAATAATTAAAAAATTTCTGCAAAATCAAATATTATTAAAGAGGACCTTCCACCAAATTTTTAGTGTTGAACTAGACACAGTATGAAATAAAACATTTTTTTCTTTAATTTCCCTTCTAGATTGCGTAAATATGGAAATATTAGCAATTGGGAATCTAATGAGTTAACTTTTTTTAAGTCTAAAGGTCCAGTCACACTAAGCAACTTACCAGCGATCCCAACAACGATAGGGATCACTGGCAAGTTGCTAGGAGGTTGCTGGTGAGATGTCACACTGCGACGCTCCAGCGATCCCACCAGCAACCTGACCTGGCAGGGATCGCTGGAGCGTGGCTACACAAGTTGCTGGTGAGCTCACCAGCAACCAGTGACCAGCCCCCAGCGCCGCGTGGAAGATGCTGCGCTTGGTAACTAAGGTAAATATCGGGTAACCAACCCGATATTTACCTTGGTTACCAGCGCACGGAGCTACACGTGCAGAGAACAGGGAGCAGCGCACACTGAGCGCTGGCTCCCTGCTCTCCTAGCTACAGCACACATCGGGTTAATTAACCCGATGTGTCCTGCAGCTACATGTGCACAGAGCAGGGAGCAGCGCACAATGCTTAGCGCTGGCTCCCTGCTCTCCTAGCTACAGCACACAGAGGGTTAATTAACCCGATGTGTGCTGCAGCTACATGTGCACAGAGCAGGAGCCGGCACTGACAGTGAGAGCGGCGGAGGCTGGTAACAAAGGTAAATATCGGGTAACCAAGGACAGGGCTTCTTGGTTACCTGATGTTTACTGTGGTTACCAGCCTCCGCAGAAGCCGGCTCCTGCTGCCTGTACATTTAGTTGTTGCTGTCTCGCTGTCACACACAGCGATCTGTGCTTCACAGCAGGACAGCAACAACTAAAAAATGGCCCAGGACATTCAGCAACAACCAACGACCTCACAGCAGGGGCTGGGTTGTTGTTGGATGTCACACACAGCAACATCGCTAGTGTGGCGCCCCTGACCTGGTCAGGCACCACTGAGTACTGCACCCATGCTGGGGACAGTACAATACAGGTAATCCAGAAGGCTGACAGGGGTGTGGTACACAGGCGCATAGTAATCAGCTCTCACACATGTACCCATGAGAGGACCCCTGGGGATCCCAGGAGGGGGAAAAGCCTTGACCTTCACTGGAATAGTGGAGGGGGCCAAAAGCCTCCATCTCCTCTCAAGGGGTGTGGTAAGAGAGTTTGGTTGCTAGGTGGCGTAGGCAAGAACAGGAGAGGAGTGGCAGTGAGTCAGTTAGAGCAGAACTCCATAGGGCTCAGTGAGGAGCAGACCTGTGGGGCTGTTGCTGTCTAACAGCGTCCGCGCAGTGGCTACTGACGGGGGAGAACGGTCAACTAGGAGTGCTACCCGAAATCCATCTTCAGCTAGAGAGAGAGCAACGGAGTGGGAAGTAAGGAGACTGCTAGAGAGTACCAGGCCCAAACGGGCGGCAGATCCCGAAGCGGAGATAGATCCAGCTTTCTTTTGCTAAACCTGCCGGTGTGGGGCTCTCAAAGCCCACGCCACAACACCACAAAAGCCGCAGCCACGTAGCCACAGTTAGGGCCCATAGCTCACAGGAGGCAAGAAGCTGGAGTGATCTGGCCCAGGCAACAAGCACACGGCAAACGAAGGGGAGTGAGGCTTCAGCAACTTCCCTGGGTGACCCCCATAGGGACTCAAAGTCGGGGTCACCCCAAACCACCAAGGGCTAAGGAAGGCGAGTTAGTAGTCACCCTCACAAGTCAGCCTGAAGGACACCTGGTTCCTGCCTGGTTCATCCCAGCTACGCCCGGGTTACTCACCCTGCCACCTGAAGTGAGTAAAAACCCTGAAAGACATTCTGCCTGTGTGGAGTTATTCTGCGCCTTGTGGTACTACGCACCTACATCGGGCCCTGGGGCTTGCCTCACTCTCAGGAGGCTATTCCAACCAACTGCACATACCATCAGCCCCAGGCGACCCTCAACCTGCAGTGGCGGTCCCTACTGGCCGCAATACTGAGAGTGGCGTCACGACAAGAAGAAGATCTCCTACCTGTGACCAGATCCAGCTACGTGGAGTCCCTGAAGGTAATGCACCGACACAACACCTGTGGGGCTTCACACTAGCAACGTCACAAAAGTTGTTCGTTAGCAGCGATGTTGCTAGCGATGTTGCTTAGTGTGACGGGGCCTTTAGTGGGTGTTATCAAACAGTTTTCACTGGGGGGTGTACTTCTTCTCCTGTATGATGCAGACCAATCAAAAGCAGACAGCAGTACGCAAACGAAAGAATAATGCACCCCCGGATTTCTCATTGTAAGGCCTAAGCCACACGGCATGAAAATCGGTGCGAGTGGAGTGTGATAAAAAATCACATTCCACTCGGACCAATATTAGAATATGTGTCAGCACCCATGAGCAATTATTTTCTCAGCCCTAATCGGACCAAGAAAACAATCGCAGCATGCTGCGACTGTAATGCGATCTTGTTTTCTCTTGCACCCATTCAAGTCTATGGGGCGAGAGAAAAATCGCACTGCACTCGCAGTACACCGGTGTACCGCGAGTGCAGTGCGAGAATGGCAATAGCTGGCTACGGAGGAGAGAGGGAGATAAATCCCTCCCTCCCCTCCTCAGTGCCGGCCCGCTCAAGGCAGCTGAGGTTCGCTCGCACGATAGGACCTCAGTCGCAGGGACACTCGTATGACACTTGGCTCTGCTGTACTGCCAGCGTAATCCGAGTGTCATGAGAGGGGATCAAAGTAATCCCTGTGTGTCCCCAGCCTAAGAGATGTACAGAGGGGAAAATAAGTATTTGATACACTAATGATTTTGCAAATGTTCCCACCTAAAATGAATGGAGAGGTCTGTAATTTGCATCATAGATACACTTCAACTGTGACAGATAGAATCCAAAAAAAAATTCAGAATTACATTGTATGATTTTTAAATAATTAATTTGCATTATATTGCATGAAATAAGTATTTGATCACCTACCAACCAGCAAGAATTCTGGATCTCACAGACCTGCTATTTTTTCTTTAAAAAGCTCCTACTCTGCACTCATTAACTGTATTAATTGCACCCTGTTTGATCTTGTTACCTGTATAAAAGACACCTGTCCATACACTCAATTAATCACACTCCAACCTCTCCACCATGGCCAAGACCAATTGGCTGTCTAAGGACACCAGGAACAAAATTGTAGATCTACACAAGGCTGGGATGTGATACAGGACAATAGGAAAAAGCTTGGTGAGAAGGCAACAACTGTTGGTGCAATTGTTAAAAGATGGAGGAAGCAAAAGATTACTGTAAATCTTACTCGGTTTGGGGCTCCATGCAAGATCTCACCTCATGGGGCAAGAATAATTCTGAGAAGGTTCAAGAATCAGTCTAGAACTACATGAGAGGACCTGGTAATGACCTGAAGAGAGCTGGGAGCACAGTCTCAAAGATTACCGTTAGTAACACAATACATCGTTATGGATTAAAATCCTGCAGGTCACGCAATGTCCCCCTGCTCATGCCAGCACATGTACAAGAACATTTAAAGTTCACCAATAACCATCTGGATGATCCAGAAGAGGCATGGGAGAAGGCCATGTGGTCAAATGAAACCAAAATAGAACTTTTTGGTATCAACCTCCACTCGTCATGTTTGGAGGAAGAAGAAAGTTGAGTACAACCCCAACAACACTGTCCCAACTGGGAAGCATGGGGGTGGAAACATCATACCTTGGGGTTGCTTTGCTAAAAGAAGGGGACAGAATGACTACAATGTATTCAAGAGAGGATGAATGAGGTCATGTATCGCAAGATTTTGGCCAACAACCTCTTTCTCTCAGTAAGAGCATTCAAGATGTATCATGTTCTTGCAACATTACAATGACCTAAAATACACAGCCAGAGCAACTAAGGAGTGGCACCATAAGAAGCATTTCAAGGTCCTGGAGTGGCTTAGCCAGTCTCCAGACCTGAACCCAATAGAAAATCTTTGGATGGAGTTGAAACTCATTGTTGCCCAGGGACAGCCATGAAACCTGTAAGCTCTATAGAAGATCTGTATAGAGGAGTGGGCCAAAATCCCTGCTGCAGTGTGTTCATGAACTACAGGAAATGTCTGACTTCTGTAATTGCAAACAAAGATTTCTGGACCAAATATTAAGGTCTGTTTTCCTGTTGTATGAAATACTTATATCATGCAATAAAAATGCTAATTTATTATTTAAAAATTATACAATGTAATTTACTGGAGTTTTGTTTGTATTCTGTCTATCTCAGTTGAAGCGTACCTATAATAAAAATTACAGACCTCTCCATTCTTTGTAGGTGGGAAAACCTGCAAAGTCAGCAGTGTATCAAATTCCCCACTGTATATGGACAGATAACTCTGATCTCCTGGTCTAACCTCCTGCAGGAGTCTATTACTCAATGGTATCAGCTCTAATGATGTTACTAATTTATAACTTTGTAGTAAAGGATGCATCAGAGATGGTTTGCTTTGCACATTGAGAGTGACGTGGATCTCAGAGTGTTTTCGAGCCCTTCTATACACTATCGGATCCCATAATCTGGAAGTTCAAAGCTGAATTCTGCTAGAAGGTCGGGTCGTTTAGCTTGCCAATAGGAAGACAGTTTTTAAAATAAGTGTTATTTAGTAAAATCATCACTCTGTGCTTGCTCACTGTTTCTTAAAATAAAAAGGGCAACTACAGACTGGTGATTGGTGCTCGTTAATCTTAGCCCTGGGCACATCAACCAATGAAGAGTGAGCCCCAATTTAGCCATTTAAAATTCCTGCAAACGAGATGTTTTTCATTCATTTGTAAATTGCCGGTAATTTTCTGTCTTTATGATTGTAACCATATATTACCCACTATACTATCCTGCGAGGTCCAAATTTCCTTCCCCTTTTCCCTATGTGTTATCAATTGTGTAACTCAAAATTTGCAATAAATCTTGATTAATGATAAAATTCCTGCAAACAGTTACTACCTACAGAGAAGACACAAATTTACACTTTCTATTTGATTTCATTTTCTTTTTTTTTTTTAAAAAGCAAAAACTGGGAATGAATCCAAATAACAATAAAGATTTGTGATTATTTTTCTTTATGCTTCACTCCTGATTTGTTTTGTTATGTAGCTAAATCTGTTCTATATAAAGTCACTTTGCACTAAAACATTGTGTCAACTGTATTTTCCATATATAATTTTGATTTTTGTCCTAATAAATATAATGTTATATAAGTCAAATTTATTCCACCTCAAGGGAGACAGTCAAGTTGATAGACCGTATAAGGTTGATCACCGAGATATTTGTAGACATATATATTCATTTTTTGATATGAAATTTATATCCAGCTCCTTCATTAGTTCTCATGCACTAGCATTTTTTAATTCCTTGACTGCCATATCCTTTTACAGTTCTTGAGAGATCTTTTATCCCTTGTACTAGGAGACTGATGTTAATGAGTATCTGATTTTCCCCAGCCTCCCCTGCAAAGTGTGCAGTATGGATACCTTTAGTTATGTGACTTGCCCTCATTGAGGACTTGCATGCTTTTTTTTAAAAGCAATAAGTGATGTGATCAGCCCAAAAAAATAGTGTTTTGGTTATTTGTCGAATGACTGCTGCCATATTGACTAGAGCCAAATCACAAATGGGAGTTCTAAGTGTTCATTCAACTGTCTATAGAGCCTTAATTTCCATATTCTACAATAGAGATAGTCGCATGAATGTGCAACTACTTTATCTCCTCTTCTATAGGGTGCCAAAAAGAAGAGCTGGGAGCCCCTATTTTTACAAAATTGGTAAGTTACAAAAGAGTGACCCCATTTATGAGACATAAGTATGTGAAAATGTCCTTGTGAAGGTAACTTTGATGGTATGGTCCTCAAACAACAAATGTTTGAATGCCTTAAAGAGCAGGTGATTAGTGTTGAGCGAGCGTGCTCGGCACTGCTCGTTACTTAATCGAACATCGAGGTGCTCGGGTACTCATGTAGCTCAAAGATGTATCAAAGATGCTCGGATATTTCATCCGAGAATCAATGCCCACACCGCACAGGCTTGCTTCACTGCATGATGTGTGCAGGCACCCTGGGAGGGTCATACACAGTTTCTGAATTAGTCTCCCGAGGGATAAAACAATGTTCTCGGATGTAATGTGACCAAGAAAAAAAATCTGTTCTCCCTCAAGCTGGAAATGCTCTGTTTGTGTCTGGCTATATGTGAGTGGAGACCCGAACTGGCCAATCATTGACTTTCCATAATGCTCGTTATTAGAGATGAGCGAACCGGTCCCGGTTCGGCTCGAGGTCGGTTCGCCGAACGGAGGTCCCGTTCGAGTTCGGCTCGTCGAACGTTCGACGAACCGAACTCGAACTGCATAGGAAACAATGGCAGGCAATCACAAACACAGAAAAACACCTAGAAAACACCCTCAAAGGTGTCCAAAAGGTGACAAACAACTCACAACACATGGGAAAGTGACAAGGACATATACTCATGCGAAAACAAAACAGCTGGACAAGGAAAAAGAGGAGGACACACAGATATAGGTATGGCACGCCCTTCTAAAATCATGTAAAACACCGCAAGGTGACTCCAAGCGTAGTCTCCCTTTTTTTCCAAAAATTGGGCCCCACACACACCCACCCATTCAGTGGCAGCAGTTGTGCCCCAGTTGTACAATTCACAGCTAGATTTGCATCAAGCACATTCAAAAATACGCCATAATTAACCGTCCCCAGGATGACACCGGGGTAGGTAGCAAAGTCTTTCCTGATCCCAGCTCTGTTCATCTTGGCTTCTTTTAAAAACAATGTAAGCAAGGGTTACTCCAAGTGGAGTCTCCCTTTTTTCCAAAAATTGGGCCCCACACACACCCACCCCTTCAGTGGCAGCAGTTGTGCCCCAGTTGGACACTTCACAGCTACATTTGCATCAAGCACATTCAAAAATACGCCATTCTTATCCGTCCCCAGGATGACACCGGGGTAGGTAGCAAAGTCTTTCCTGATCCCAGCTCTGTTCATCTTGGCTTCTTTTAAAAACACAGCAAGCAAGGGTTACTCCAAGCGGAGTCTCCCTTTTTTCCAAAAATTGGGCCCCACACACACCCACCCATTCAGTGGCAGCAGTTGTGCCCCAGTTGTACAATTCACAGCTAGATTTGCATCAAGCACATTCAAAAATACGCCATAATTAACCGTCCCCAGGATGACACCGGGGTAGGTAGCAAAGTCTTTCCTGATCCCAGCTCTGTTCATCTTGGCTTCTTTTAAAAACAATGTAAGCAAGGGTTACTCCAAGTGGAGTCTCCCTTTTTTCCAAAAATTGGGCCCCACACACACCCACCCCTTCAGTGGCAGCAGTTGTGCCCCAGTTGGACACTTCACAGCTACATTTGCATCAAGCACATTCAAAAATACGCCATTCTTATCCGTCCCCAGGATGACACCGGGGTAGGTAGCAAAGTCTTTCCTGATCCCAGCTCTGTTCATCTTGGCTTCTTTTAAAATCACAGCAAGCAAGGGTTACTCCAAGCGGAGTCTCCCTTTTTTTCCAAAAATTGGGCCCCACAGACACCCACCCCATCAGTGGCAGCACTTGGGCCCTAGTTGCAAACAGGATGTTTTGATTTGCATCAAGCACATTCAAAAATACGCCATAATTAACCGTCCCCAGCATGACACCGGGGTAGATAGATAAAGTCTTTGCTGACCCATGACTTGTTCATCTTGGCTTCTTTTAAAAACACAGCAAGCAAGGGTTACTCCAAGCGGAGTCTCCCTTTTTTCCAAAAATTGGGCCCCACACACACCCACCCCTTCAGTGGCAGCAGTTGTGCCCCAGTTGGACACTTCACAGCTACATTTGCATCAAGCACATTCAAAAATACGCCATTCTTATCCGTCCCCAGGATGACACCGGGGTAGGTAGCAAAGTCTTTCCTGATCCCAGCTCTGTTCATCTTGGCTTCTTTTAAAAACACAGCAAGCAAGGGTTACTCCAAGCGGAGTCTCCCTTTTTTCCAAAAATTGGGCCCCACACACACCCACCCATTCAGTGGCAGCAGTTGTGCCCCAGTTGTACAATTCACAGCTAGATTTGCATCAAGCACATTCAAAAATACGCCATAATTAACCGTCCCCAGGATGACACCGGGGTAGGTAGCAAAGTCTTTCCTGATCCCAGCTCTGTTCATCTTGGCTTCTTTTAAAAACACAGCAAGCAAGGGTTACTCCAAGCGGAGTCTCCCTTTTTTCCAAAAATTGTGCCCCACACACAGCCACCCCTTCAGTGGCAGCACTTGTGCCCTAGTTGTACACTTCACAGCTAGGTTTGCATCAAGCACATTCCAAATCCACAAGCATTTACTCTCCCCAGGATGACACAGGGGTTGTAAATTCCTTCTGGATCCATGACTTGTTCATTTTGATGAACGTCAGTCTGTCCACATTGTCACTGGACAGACGCGTGCGCTTATCTGTCAGCACACACCCAGCAGCACTGAAGACACATTCAGAGACAACGCTGGCAGCTGGACACGACAAAATCTCCAAGGCGTAAGTTGCGAGCTCTGGCCATTTTTCTAGGTTTGAAGCCCAAAAGGAGCAAGGCTCCATTTGCAAAGTCATGGCATCGATGTTCATTTGGAGATACTCCTGTATCATCCTCTCCAGCCGTTGACTATGTGTCAGATTTGTTGTCTCTGGTGGCCTTGCAAAAGAGGGTCTAAAAAAATTATGAAAAGATTCCATAAAATTGCTGTTACCAGCACCAGATACGGTCCTACTGGTTTGGGTAGACTGTTGAAGATGACGAGACCGTCCCATGTTTGTCAAGTTACAACTGGGAGATTCCCTCCCTGCACCTGCACGGTTGTTTGGTGGAAAAGCCGAGCTAAGATCGAGTAACAGCTTCTGCTGATACTCCTGCATACGTGCGTCCCTTTCTATGGCTGGAATTATGTCACAAAATTTGGACTTGTACCGGGGATCTAATAGTGTGGCAATCCAGTAGTCATCATCACTTCTAATTTTGA
This sequence comes from Anomaloglossus baeobatrachus, assembly GCF_048569485.1. Lineage (NCBI taxonomy): Eukaryota > Metazoa > Chordata > Amphibia > Anura > Aromobatidae > Anomaloglossus > Anomaloglossus baeobatrachus. Next base: position 499,548,872 of record NC_134358.1, on the reverse strand, counting down.
CAATACGACTGTCATGTTGGAGGTAGTGCAACAAAAAGGCACTCATGTGTCTTGCGCAGCCATGCGGACCAAGTCCACGCTGTGTTTGTGGCATAGAGGTGCTACCCGTTCTTTCTTCCTCTGACATCTCCCCCCAACCTCTTTCAACTGAAATTTGACCAAGGTCTCCCTCATCCGCTGAGTCTTCCATGTCCATGGACAGTTCGTCCTCCATTTCTTCATGTTCTCCTGCACCTTGCTCAACATTTCGCCTGCTACTATGCGCCCTTGTCGATCCCTGTCCCCCATGGTCCCATGCCTGCTGCGTTGGTGATGATGAACGTCTGGACCTTGGTGATGTTGTTGTCCCTTGCGCATATGAATCCTCCTGTAGTTCCTCCCCTTCCTGTTGTCCCACCCCCTGACTCCGAATAGTGTTTAGCGTGTGCTCCAGCATGTAAATGACTGGAATTGCATGCTGATAATGGCATTGTCAGCGCTAAACATATTCGTCGCCATGTCGAAACTGTGCAGAAGGGTGCATAGGTCCTTGATCTGAGACCACTACATCAGGGTGATCTGCCCCACCTCTGCATCTCGTTGGCCCAGGCTATACGTCATGACGTATTGCACCAGGGCTCTGCGGTGCTGCCACAGTCGCTGTAACATGTGGAGAGTTGAATTCCAGCGTGTCGCCACATCGCATTTCAGGCGATGAACCGGCAGGCCGAAAGACTTCTGGAGCGATGCAAGTCGCTCAGCTGCGGCGCTTGAACGGCGGAAGTGAGCAGACAGTTTTCGTGCCCTGTTCAGAAGGCCATCTAGGCCGGGATAGTGTGTTAAAAATTGCTGGACGATAAGGTTCAACACGTGAGCCATACAAGGTACGTGTGTCACCTTGCCCAGGCGAAGGGCCGCACCCAGGTTTGCAGCATTGTCGCACACGGCCTTACCAGGCTGCAGGTTGAGTGGAGACAACCATTTATTAAACTCGGACCGCAGAGCTGACCACAACTCCTCAGCTGTGTGACTCTTATTCCCAAGACATGTCAAGCTAAAGACCGCCTGATGCCGTTGCGCTCTGCTGCCAGCATAGTAATGAGGGGTGCGTGATTCCTTCTGCGCAGTGAGAACGCTGGTGGCCTGACCAGGCAGGCTTGGGGCGGAGGTGGAGGACCCAGATGAGGTGGAGGATGCAGAAGCAGTGGCGGAACTTGGACAGACAGAGGATTGACACACAAGTCGTAGGGACGGCAAGACTTGTGCAGCAGACCCTTCACCATCTATCACCATAGTTACCCAGTGCCCAGTCAGCGACATGTAACGTCCCTGTCCATGCTTACTGGTCCAAGTATCGGTGGTGAAATGCACCCGTTCACACACAGAGTTTCTCAAGGAAGCGGTGATGTTGTGTGCGACATGCTGGTGTAGCGCGGGCACACCTTTCTTAGAGAAGTAGTGGCGACTAGGCATCTGGTACTGGGGCACAGCGACAGACATAAGGTCTCTAAAATCCTGTGTGTCCACTAGGCGGAAAGGCAGCATTTCGGTAGCCAACAGCTTACAGAGGGATAGAGTCAACCTCTTAGCTTTGTCATGGGTCGCAGGAAGTGGCCTTTTATTTGACCACATCTGAGGGACAGAGATCTGGCTGCTGTGTGTAGACGGTGTTGAGTAGGGTGCCCCTGGAAAAATGCAGGTTTGTGAGGAAAGTGCAGGCGGAGACATGATGTTGCCTTCATCCAACGTTGGTGCTATCGATGTCTGAGAGAGCTGTACACACTCACTTGTTTCCCCTTCCAAACCAACTGACGACCTACCAAGCAAAGTGCCTGTTGCGGTTACAGTGGTGGAAGTTGTGCGTGGAAAAACAGGTGTGACAGCTGTCCCCACAGTCCTAGAAGATGAAGAGCGCGCGGATGCACTGGAAGGGGCAGGCCGTGGATGGTTCGCTCCGCTAGGCCGCATTGCAGCACAGTGAGCTTCCCACCGGGACTTATGATATTTATTCATGTGACGATTCATGGAAGAAGTTGTCAAACTGCTGAGGTTTTGACCTCTACTAAGAGAACCATGACAAAGTTTACAGATCACATAATTTGGGCGATCTTTTTCTATGTCAAAAAAGGACCAGGCTAGGCAAGGCTTAGAGACCATGCGACCTGTTGATCCACCCCGAATAATGCTCAGAGGCAGAGTGGTGGCTGAGGATGCAGTTGTAGACGTGCTACCAGTGCTCCGACTCTGTCCAGGAAGGCGCAAGGTAACTTTGTCGTTGGTTGCATCCTCCTCCACCGCCTCTGTTGACCTCCTCGAGTGCCTGACTGGGGGTTGACAGTAGGTGGGATCTAGAACTTCATCATCAATTGTTGTGTTTGCACTCCCCTCCCCCTCAGACCGAGCCTCTTCTTGCCCTGACCGAATATTTAAGTTGTCATCCCAATCGGGTATCTGCGTCTCATCTTCATCAGTATGTTCCTCATTGTCTATAACCACAGGTGTTACAGTTTGTGACAAAGGGTCAACATTATGCTCAGAAACTTGGTCCTCACGGCCTGAATCAGAGTCACAAAGGTTCTGGGCATCACTGCAGACCATTTCCTGTTCTGTACTCACTGTAGCTTGGGAGCAGACCTCTGATTCCCAGGCTATAGTGTGACTGAACAGCTCTGCAGACTCAGCCATCTCAGTTCCACCATACTGTGCAGGGCTGATGGAGACTTCAGAGCTGGGAGAAATCAAGTGTGATTGGGATGACAACTCAGAGGACTGGTGTTTTTTGGATGCGGTACTTGAAGTGGCTGAGAGGGCACTAGTTGGACCACTTGAGATCCATTCAAGCATTTTCCTTTTTTGCCCATCATCTACCTTTCTTCCTGTTGTTCGTGTCCGTAAAAAATCGGATTGTCCACGGTAAGTAGTAGACATCTTACTTTTGCTGGTAGATGGTCTATCTTCAGCAGATGATAATGGAGCTTTGCCACCTTCCCCACAAACAAAAACCTTTTTTGCCTTTTTCACCACGCCTCTTCCCCTTTCCACCAGCATCTGTCATTTTGCCACTCATGTTGATTGCGACAAGATTGTGGACTGAAAATGTGGTAGTAAAAATTGAGAGGTGGTGAAGATTGCAGTGGTGGTCTAGCTTTATTAACAGCAGAATAATAAAGAATAAATATCCCTGACAATGCAACTACGGCCCTTAAACTGGCAGCAAAAATTGCTAGTATAATGGCTTAGTTATGAGTTGGAGTGTGCAATGCAGGCAGATGCGCTCTGCAAATGTCTTTGCACTAGTGGGAATATAGCAAAGTCCAATAGCCACAGATAGGATGCCACTAGGTACACTGAGTGTTTGCTAGTATAATGGCTTAGTTATATGAGTTGGAGTGTGCAACGCAGGCAGATGCGCTCTGCAAATGTCTTTGCACTAGTGGGACTATAGCAAAGTCCAATAGCCACAGATAGGATGCCACTAGGTACACTGAGTGTTTGCTAGTATAATGGCTTAGTTATATGAGTTGGAGTGTGCAATGCAGGCAGATGCGCTCTGCAAATGTCTTTGCACTAGTGGGACTATAGCAAAGTCCAATAGCCACAGATAGGATGCCACTAGGTACACTGAGTGTTTGCTAGTATAATGGCTTAGTTATATGAGTTGGAGTGTGCAACGCAGGCAGATGCGCTCTGCAAATGTCTTTGCACTAGTGGGACTATAGCAAAGTCCAATAGCCACGTATAGGATGCCACTAGGTACACTGAGTGTTTGCTAGTATAATGGCTTAGTTATAATGAGTTGGAGTATGCAGAGGACACGAGGGTACAGTGCCAGGATTTTGGGGCTCTGGGTAGAGGAATGGAAGCCTGCCTTTCTATCCCTCCTAATAGGGAAATGCAGGGAGGAAATCCCTGACCTTGGCTACACAGACGCTGGCGCTGTTTTCAGGACCTGTCACCTTAACTCTGACCCTGCCGGTTTGAGCCCTTAAAAGGACTGCTATAAAGTGCTCTCCCTATGCTGTCTAACGCTGTGTATGCAGCGCATACAGCTGTATCGGCGATAGGACTCAGGAGGACGGAGCTGCGACAGTGATGTCTGACACCAAAGACGCAGAAGGCAGATAATGGCGTCCTGGAAGAAAATGTCCGGTTTTATAATGCAGGGACATGTGACATGGACATCCTATCACTAGTGATGAGCGAGTACTAAAAAGCTCGGGTGCTCGAAGCTCGGGCCGAGCCTCCCAAGATACTCGTGTACTCGGCCCGAGCAACGAGCCCAATGTTATCCTATGGGAGACCCGAGTATTTTTGTGAAATGACCTCCCGGCAGCATGGAGAAACCCTAAAAATGTCACAAAAGTCTCAGAAGAGTGCTCAAATGACATGGCAACAGCATGGGGAAGACCCCTTGAAGCATTTATCACTCAAAAGTCACAGCTGTGAACAATTTTGTCCGCGTTTTACGCCATTTTTACGGACTCACCAGAAAACCTTCCAAAATGACCCCAAAATGATTTTTCATGGCGGAAATGTTAAGGGCACATACCCAATAGTGAGATAGATCTGGTGTATGTTACTTTTTGAGATCAATACATGAAAGATTTTACGTGAAAACATTGTGTGGCACTCCGATGTCCCTGAGAAGAGACGTACATGAAGGCCTCTTGAGTCTAATGTGCCCATTTTGAGGAAGTGAGTCTTTGTAGTATTTTCCTTTGCCAGGGCAGTCCTAAATTGTGAGGTTCACCAATGCCCCTGCATACAGACGTGCATGAGGGCCTCAAAACATTAAGTGTCCATTGTCAGGAAGTGGGTGTATTATAGTATAGCCCTTAGGCAGGGCAGCCAAAAATTGGGAGGCTCCACATTGTCCCTGGGTAGAGACGTGCATGATGGCCTTTAAACCTGAAGTGCCCATTGTAAGGAAGTGGGTCTATTTCAGTATAGCCCTTTGCCAGGGCAGCCAAAAATTGGGAGGCTCCACATTGTCCCTGGGTAGAGACGTGCATGAGGGCCTCAAAACATTAAGTGTCCATTTTAAGGAAGTGGGTGTATTTCAGTATAGCCCTTAGGCAGGGCAGCCAAAAATTGGGAGGCTCCACATTGTCCCTGGATAGAGACGTGCATGATGGCCTTTAAACCTGAAGTGCCCATTGTAAGGAAGTGGGTCTATTTCAGTATAGCCCTTTGCCAGGGCAGCCAAAAATTGGGAGGCTCCACATTGTCCCTGGGTAGAGACGTGCATGAGGGCCTCAAAACATTAAGTGTCCATTGTCAGGAAGTGGGTGTATTATAGTATAGCCCTTAGGCAGGGCAGCCAAAAATTGGGAGGCTCCACATTGTCCCTGGGTAGAGACGTGCATGATGGCCTTTAAACCTGAAGTGCCCATTGTAAGGAAGTGGGTCTATTTCAGTATAGCCCTTTGCCAGGGCAGCCAAAAATTGGGAGGCTCCACATTGTCCCTGGGTAGAGACGTGCATGAGGGCCTCAAAACATTAAGTGTCCATTGTCAGGAAGTGGGTGTATTATAGTATAGCCCTTAGGCAGGGCAGCCAAAAATTGGGAGGCTCCACATTGTCCCTGGGTAGAGACGTGCATGATGGCCTTTAAACCTGAAGTGCCCATTGTAAGGAAGTGGGTCTATTTCAGTATAGCCCTTTGCCAGGGCAGCCAAAAATTGGGAGGCTCCACATTGTCCCTGGGTAGAGACGTGCATGAGGGCCTCAAAACATTAAGTGTCCATTTTAAGGAAGTGGGTGTATTTCAGTATAGCCCTTAGGCAGGGCAGCCAAAAATTGGGAGGCTACACGTTGTCCCTGGGTAGAGACGTGCATGAGGGCCTCAAAACATTGTTCCCATTGCAAAGGAGCGGGTCTCCTGTCGTTGTAATGTCCATTCTGCAAAGAATGGGCGAAAAAATTTACCACTGGGGGTATACCTGAAACAAAGACCTAACTATTGTAACGGTCATCATGATGGCGCATGAGGAGAAGGAGGAGCAGTCCAGCGATTATCCAAAGTCGAGAAGTGTACCCATGGGTGAGTGGAGGTACATGGCAAACTTTAAATTCCGCTCTCATTTGCTGGTGGTGTGGTGAAGTCTGGCCCAATCCAACCCTTGTTCATCTTTATCAGAGTCAGCCTGTCAGCATTTTCAGTTGACAGGCGGGTGCGTTTATCTGTAATGATTCCACCTGCGGCACTAAAAACACGCTCTGACAAAACGCTAGCAGCAGGGCAGGCCAGGACTTCCAAGGCGTAGAGAGCCAATTCATGCCACGTGTCCAGCTTGGATACCCAATAATTGTAAGGCACAGAGGAATGTCGGAGTACAGTTGTTCGATCTGCAAGGTACTCCTTCAGCATCTGGGCAAACTTAGGATTTCTTGTGGCACTACCCCGCACCTCAGGGGCTGTGGTACGTGAGGGGCTGAGAAAACTGTCCCACATCTTAAAGACTGTTCCCCTACCTCTGGCGGATTGGACTTGTGCCTCTCTCGGCTGTACGCCTCGGTTGTCCACTGATTCCTGACCTATGCCGCTAGCGTTTTGTGAGGGGAATGCTTTGCCTACTTCCGTGAGTATGGCCTTCCGAAACTGCTGCATTTTGGTTGACCTCTCATCCACGGGAATAAGAGACAAAAAGTTCTCCTTGTAGCGTGGGTCTAACAGTGTTACCAACCAGTAATGATTGTCGGCCAAGATGTTCTTAACGCGAGGGTCACGAGACAGGCAGCTTACCATAAAGTCAGCCATGTGCGCCAGACTCTTAACAGCCAGGACTTCAGTAGCCTGACCAACAAGATGACTGAACATGCTGTCCTCCTCCTCCTCCTCCTCCTCCTCCTCCTCATCTACCCTGTCCTCTGGCCAGCCACGCTGAATCGAGGATATGACTGGTGTGCATGTCATATCCTCAATTTGGCCGGAGAGTTGCTCCATGTCTTCATCCTCCTCCTCGTCATAGTCCTCCACTGCACGTTGTGATGAGACGAGGCTGGGCTGTGTGTTATCACCCACACCCACTACTGTTTCTTGCTGCAACTCATCGCGCTCCGCCTGCAATGCATCATGTTTGTTTTTCAAAAGGGACCGTTTTAGAAGGCAGAGTAGCGGTATGGTGACGCTAATAATGGCGTCATCACCACTCACCATCTTGGTGGAGTCCTCAAAGTTTTGGAGGATGGTACATAGGTCTGACATCCATCTCCACTCCTCAGGTGTTATGTGTGGAGTTTGACCCATTTCCCGACGGCTTAGGTGATGCAGGTACTCAACAACTGCCCTCTTCTGCTCACATATCCTGACCAACATGTGCAGAGTTGAATTCCAACGCGTGGGGACATCACACACCAGTCTGTGAGCCGGAAGATGCAAACGGCGCTGAAAGCCGGCAAGGCCGGCTGAAGCAGTAGGTGACTTTCGAAAATGTGCAGACAGGCGGCGAACTTTTACCAGCAGATCAGACAGCTCTGGGTATGACTTTATAAACCGCTGAACCACGAGGTTGAGCACATGGGCCACGCATGGAACATGTGTCAGCTGGCCTCGCCTCAAAGCCGCCACCAGGTTCCGGCCATTGTCACAAACGACCTTTCCTGGCTTTAGGTTCAGAGGTGTGAGCCAGTGATCTGCCTGCTGTTTCAGAGCTGTCCACAGCTCTTCTGCATTGTGGGGTTTGTCACCTATGCAGATTAGCTTCAGCACAGCCTGTTGCCGCTTCGCCGAGGCAGTGCTGCAGTGCTTCCAGCTTGTGACTGGTGTGGAGGGCACAGTGGATGAGGATGCGCAGGAGGAGGAGGAGGCTGAAGAGCATGACATTCCGGAGCTGTAGAGTGTGGGTGAAACACTGACTGAGGTAGGGCCTGCAAACCTTGGTGTGGGAAGGACGTGTTCCGTCCCTCGCTCAGACTGGGTCCCAGCTTCCACAATATTAACCCAGTGTGCCGTCAACGAGATGTAGCGGCCTTGCCCACAAGCACTTGTCCACGTGTCTGTGGTTAGGTGGACTTTGGGTGAAACAGCGTTGTTCAGGGCACGTGTGATGTTTTGTGACACGTGGTTATGCAACGCGGGGACGGCACACCGGGAGAAATAGTGGCGGCTGGGGACCGAGTAACGTGGGACAGCTGCCGCCATCAGGTCACGGAATGCTTCTGTCTCCACCAGCCTAAAAGGCAACATTTCCAGCGCAAGCAGTCGCGAAATGTTAGCATTTAGAACTGTGGCATGTGGGGTGTTGGCAGTGTATTTGCGCCTGCGTTCAAAGGTTTGCTGAATGGATAACTGAACGCTGCGCTGGGACAAGGACGTGCTTGATGATGGTGTTCTTTCTGCGTAGGCAACTGCAGGTGCAGGAGTGGAGGAGGCTTGTTCGCAGGCAGCATGGACAGAGGATTGGCTCGCATGCACAACCAGCGAAGACGTAGCAGTGACATCAGCAAGCACTGCTCCTCGACTCTGTTGTACTTCCCACAAAGTCGGGTGCTTGGCTGACATGTGCCTGATCATGCTGGTGGTGGTCAGGCTGCTAGTTTTGGTACCCCTGCTGATGCTGGCACGGCAGGTGTTGCAAATGGCCTTTTTTGAATCATCTGGATCCAACTTAAAAAACTGCCAGACTCGTGAAGACCTAACATTTGTACAGGCACCTTGTGTCGTCGTGTTGTTACGGGGAACGGTTGCCTGACTTCTGCCTGGGACCACCACCCTGCTTCTTACTGCCTGTTGTGATGCTACGCCTCCCTCCCCCTGTGCACTGCTGTCCTCGCTCTGCATATCCTCCTGCCAGGTTGGGTCAGTTACTGGATCATCCACCACGTCGTCTTCCTCTTCCGCACCCTGCTCCTCCTCCTGACTTGCTGACAATTGTGTCTCATCATCGTCCACCACTTGTTGAGACACGTTGCCAACTTCGTGAGAACGTGGCTGCTCAAATATTTGGCTATCTGTACAGACGATCTCCTCATGACCCACTTCAATATGAGCTGGCGAGAGGCCAGAATGTGTGAATGGAAACGTGAACAGCTCTTCCGAGTGTCCAAGTGTGGGATCATTAATGTCCGAGGAGGACGTGTACTCAGCCTGGTGGTAGGAAGGAGGATCAGGTTCAGAAATGTGCGGTGCAGTATCACGGCTACTGACACTTGACCGTGTGGAAGACAGAGTGTTTGTGGTGGTGCCAATCTGACTGGAAGCATTATCCGCTATCCAACTAACAACCTGTTGACACTGGTCTTGGTTCAAGAGCGGTGTACTGCTGCGGTCCCCAAGAATTTGGGACAGGACGTGCGAGCGACTAGATGTGGCCCTTTGTTGTGGCGAAATTAGAGCTTGCCCACGACCTCGGCCTCTGCCTGCACCACCATCACGTCCACTTCCTTGTTCCTTGCCAATGCCCTTGCGCATTTTGCAATGCTGTGCACTGCTGACGTGTATATTCACTACTTGTGCGTTATATCAAAGTTTCTGGAAATTGCACACCAGTGCACCTGTACGCTGCCACCAACAGGCACACACGTGCGGTTTTAAAAACCAAGCACGGACGCAATAATAACCTAACACAGGTTTTAGGAGCAAAAATTAAGAACTCTGACACTATCAGCCACTGCTGACTGACGTGTATTATACACTACACTTGTGCGTTATATAATAGTTTGGTAAACGCACACCAGTGCACCTGTACGCTGCCACCAACAGGCACACACGTGCGGTTTTAAAAACCAAGCACGGACGCAATAATAACCTAACACAGGTTTTAGGAGCAAAAATTAAGAACTCTGACACTATCAGCCACTGCTGACTGACGTGTATTATACACTACACTTGTGCGTTATATAATAGTTTGGTAAACGCACACCAGTGCACCTGTACGCTGCCACCAACAGGCACACACGTGCGGTTTTAAAAACCAAGCACGGACGCAATAATAACCTAACACAGGTTTTAGGAGCAAAAATTAAGAACTCTGACACTATCAGCCACTGCTGACTGACGTGTATTATACACTACACTTGTGCGTTATATAATAGTTTGGTAAACGCACACCAGTGCACCTGTACGCTGCCACCAACAGGCACACACGTGCGGTTTTAAAAACCAAGCACGGACGCAATAATAACCTAACACAGGTTTTAGGAGCAAAAATTAAGAACTCTGACACTATCAGCCACTGCTGACTGACGTGTATTATACACTACACTTGTGCGTTATATAATAGTTTGGTAAACGCACACCAGTGCACCTGTACGCTGCCACCAACAGGCACACACGTGCGGTTTTAAAAACCAAGCACGGACGCAATAATAACCTACTAACAGGTTTTTTTGGGGAGCGACAATTACAGTACAGACAAGTCAGACACTATCTGGACTGTTTTACACTGTGTACACCAGCCCCAGATATGAAGGCTGGTATACGGTCACCACTACCCTGCCTGCCTGCCTGCCTGTATACTGCTACAATAGTCCTGACAAGGACTCTTTTGGTCACTAGCCTGTATTCAGACCTGGCTATACCCTGCCTGTATATAGCAACAATAGTCCTGAGAAGGACTCTGCTACTGTACTCCGACCTGGCTATACCCTGCCTGCCTGTATACAACTAGAATAGTCCTGAGAAGGACTTTTGGTCACACTGTTTGCAGCCCTGCAACTGAAAAAGCTATAAAGGGCCGCAAAGCTTTCCCTGAATCAGCGACACTCTCCCTACACTCACTGTCAGAATAGCTGTGAGCAGAGCACAGCGCGCCGGCCGATATAAAGGCTCGGTGACGCTGTGCAGGCCGGCCAATCACTGCAATTCCACAACTAACAGGGCTGTGGCATTGCAGTGGTCTGCCAGCCAATCCCTGCATGAGGGCTGGCTCTCAAAAGAGCGCCAACATGCAGAAATGAAGACCACGAGTAAAGCACGAGTATCGCGAGATTACTCGGTCCCCGCCGAGCAGCCCGAGTACAGTGATACTCGTGCGAGTACCGAGTAGTGACAAGCATGCTCGCTCATCACTACCTATCACACATGCCGTTGCTTCTCTGGCTCAAAGTCCACTTAGCTGTGTGTGTGTCTGGGATTGGCTGACATGCTGGCCCGCCCCACAAGACGCGCGCGCTTAAGGAAGGAAGACAAGAAAAAAAAAAAAAAAAAATGGCGATCGCCATTATAGAAACAGCAGTGATCTGAAGGCGCTGTTCACGCACACTATACACTGAAATGTCATAATAGTGTGATTCACAGAGTGACTTACACTATTACAGCAGAAACCAAGCTAGGATTTAGCTGTTTTTTTGCTGCTAGAACTGTTCTCGAACGTTTCTAGAACTATCGAGCTTTTGCAAAAAGCTCGAGTTCTAGTTCGATCTAGAACAGGCCCCAAAATCACTCGAGCCTAGAACTGGAGAACCACGAACCACGAACCGCGCTCAACTCTACTCGTTATTTGCATCGAGCTCGACCAGCTCGAATGCAAGGAAGGAGCATTTGAGCATTTTAGTGGTCGCTTATCACTAAGGGTGACACATTACATCCCTATTTCTATTAGGTGTCAAAAATCCAGCTAAGGCTCTTCTTTAGATCAACTGTATTGGCAGCGAACAAGAGGTGAGCATTGACTCAAGGGTCATAGACAGGGATTGAACAGATTCAAGCTCTAGACTTTCTATTCTTTCTGGCAAATACCGAGATTGGGGGGGCGATTGGATCTTTTTTTCTCTATGTCACTGTATTGGACCCCAACAGTAGGTGTGACAACTGAAACCTATGATTAAGGGTTACTTTAATTCTATTTTACTTTCTCCTAAGAATGGATGTAACTATAGTAAATGCCCATTCTTTGACATACAATGGCTTTTACCTGCATTTCTATGGAAGATCACGTGTGCACATTGTGACAAGTCGCTGATTCCTGGCAAATTCTGATTTGCTACAAAAAAACTTATCTTTGCTTCATCTCTCTATATTTCTATATATCATAAAGCAAAAGTTTTATCTTCAAGTCTGTATTTTACCTGTTTAACTTCAAAAATGTCACATAGATACGACTGATCAAAAATTGCTTCTCAAATTAACGTTTTTAGACTGAAACGGTAAAGATAAATTGTAAACTTTCATCATTTGCTTATCCCAAAGTAAAATATTGTCGAGTCCACTTCAATGATCGTGAAATATATATTTAATGATAAACATACCTCGTTTCTTTTCCTCTATGCTTTGAGATAAACATAGGGGAGCGACGCACAAGGCAAAAAATTCTCCAGCTGAGGTTGTATTAACTTGCTCCATACTCTGTTACATACTTTCATCTCCTGACGTATCCATCATTTAAACCTTTCTCGTGAGCAGAGGGTTCAGACTGGGAAGATCATTTGATAATTTACAATATGCTTGCAGATTTTAATGACTGGAGACATCTAAATCATTCCCACTCCAATGCTTTGAAATGGTCTGTAAATTGAGCACAAACCTACATGTCTGTTAATTTCTTCCTTGATTAGAATTAATTCAGGATTTGCTCAGTGGGAATGATATATTTTTATATTTGCTGTTCCTAATTTGATATGTTAATTTCGATTTTTCACTTTACAGATTCTGCATTGCCGACGTTCGGAATACAAGAAGCGATAACGTCAATTCAAATTAAATGGAAGATCCAGCTCATTTTTTTAAATTAAATTTGTGTCCCCCAGATAGCACTGAGATGGTGTGACGCTCGCCGCTGTTGTTCTCTGGTGATCTATTGTTAAATCGCTCCATTTATGAAGATAGCTTTTGATCATTAAATACCAATTGACTGCAATAAATATGACAAGCGAGCAGGCAGGCAAAGTGTCAAAGACGATGATGATAGGATAGTCATATGGATAGAAATTGTAAACCAGTTGCATATATACTGGCAAATCCACCTAAATGTAATATTCACACAACATGATTTGCACTATATGGGAAAATATAATTACAAAGTGATTTATAATAAAACATTTTACGAATGCTTGTCAGCAGGTAACACCCTGAGTTGTGATGAGCAAACTTGCAGATAACCGTGACCGGTTAAAAAATAAATCCGGTTCCGGCCCAGAATTGACCCAGATATCTGTCCTGAGTCATGACTCATTATAGCAGTATTGCAAGGTATTCCCTATCCTAAATTACTGATTGCTGGGGGTTCAACTGTGGGGACCCTCAGCAACTCCAAGATCAGGGTTCTGGATCCCTCAAGCAACCGTCTAGAATGGAGCAGAGATTGACTATACACATCTCATTCATTCAAGAAAAAGGCATTGTTAGGGTCCCAGAAGTCGATCCGACGGTACGTTTTCCATTAGTCTATGGTTAAGGGATTACTTTTAGTGCTCCATTTAAGTTTAGATTTTGCTGTATTTTTTGGAACATTTATGTTTAGGTTTTGACAAGCCTTTGTTTCTTTAAAAGCTAGAGCTAACTATTAAAAAATGTATATACTTGCAGTATCAGGGACTGGAAGTGACTGGACATTACTGCCCATAGATAGTGGGCAGAGCGGAGACAGAGGGCGAGAGCACCTGGAGTTAGTGGGAGAAAGTGTAGATAAGGTGGGTGTGACCGCCTACAGATAGTGGGCGGAGTGGACACAGAGGGCGGAAGCACCCGAAATTAGTGGGAGGAAGTGGAGATAAGGTGGGTGTGACCGCCTAGAGATAGTGGGCGGAGCAGAGACAGAGGGCGGGATCACCTGGAGTTAATAAGAGCTAGCGGAGATAGGGTGTGCATAACCAACTTAGGTGGCCCAGCATTTCCTTTCACGACACAGTGGAATAAACATTCATTTTTAAGTTTACATGGTCATGAAGTTCTTTAAAAGGAGAGGACATTTAGGGGTAAGACCAACAGGTGAAGGAGGTGTAGAGGAGTGAAGCCCGCCTTGCATAATTAATTCAACCCCTAGATCCCTGCTTCTATTATAAACAACTCTATGACCACATGGATTTATGCCCACTATCTCCACTCCAAATCCACTAACCCTGGTCGATTCCACCCACTGTCTCAGCTCTGCCCACTATCCCCGGGCAGTCACTCACAACCACTCACTTCCGGTGCCGAAAAGTCTATATAAACAGTAGTTTTATTTATGGAGTTTGCATGTTTTTTTTATCCCAAAATTCAGCATGCTTTGGAAATGTTGCTTATTTACGCCATTTTACCCAAATGCTTATTATTTATGCCTTAAATAAAGAAAATTTGTGTGTCAATGAGACCTGAAGATATTTATATAAACAGATAGACAGACAGATAGATAGAGATACACATTATATATATATATATATATATATATATATATATATATATAGTTATTTTGTAGCCTCTTTTTAATCAACATACCCCCCCACATCTGTTGAACTGTTTCTGCATTTAAATATTTCTGTGATGCTCGGTCACACACATGGTCTCACCCAGTCTGTGCAATGTAGGAGGTCTTATCATTGAGGTGGCATCTTACTTTGATGATATCCAAAAATGTGGGTATCTGAGTTACACAATTTTAAGGGGAGTCTGTAAAAAAAAAATTCTAAATCTATATTTTCAAATTAAGAATGGGTGATGAATCCCTTTATATGACCAAAAAGTTCACAGTACCTTCCATATATATAAACTTCAGTAATCAAGGAAGAGAGCGCCCCATGTACAGTAGATATGACTAGAGATGAGCGGTGTTCGAATCAAACTGTTCGCCAATCTCAAATTTTACTCGTTTTAGGCGATGTTCGAGTCGTTTGACGAACGCGAACAATTAGCTTAAAGTTCGGCAGTTCGAGGTTATGTTCCATAACGGTTCGATCACCAAAAGCGTACCTTTTCACAGTAATACTGTCAATGTTAATACAGTGGAACCTTGGTTAATGAGAACAATCCGTTCTGGGAGTGTGCTTGTACACCAAGTTACTCGTTCAGCAAAGCAAGATTTCCCATAGGAAATCATTGCAGTGCAGACAGTTCCTTCCACAACTTGTTAAATGTCCCATCCTGGTCCCCCATTGTGCCATTCCACACATGCACAAACACACACAAATACACACAAACATACACAAACATACACGCACACACATATTATGCTCACCTTACCTTCCATTCCATCGCCGGCCTCCAGGGACTTGCAGTTCGCCGGTACAAGATGTGTATCGGGTAACCATCGCGACTGATGCTGGAACTTCCGCTGCCAGAGCGCTGATGTCAAAGGCAGGAGCTGCTTGCCTCTGATTGGCCAGCACGCTGCCTTTGAGTAGCGTCTGACAGAGGTAGTTCCTCCCTTGTCGTGATGGTTACCTGATACACATCCTGTAGCGGCGAACTACGTGTATCGGGTAACCATCGTGATGAGGGAGGAACTTCCTCTGTCAGACACTATGCAAAGGCAGCATGCTGGCCAATCAGAAGCAAGCGGCTCCTGCCTTTGACATCAGCACTCTGGCAGCGGAAGTTCCGGCATCGGTCATGATAGCTACCCGATACACATCTTGTACCAGCGAACTGCAAGTTCCAGGAGGCCGACGATGGAACAAAAGGTAAGGTGAGCATAATATGTGTGTGTGCGTTCGTGTTTGTGCATGTTTGTATGTGTTTGTGTTTGCCTGACATTGTTTTCAATGGTGTTCGAAGGTGTTCGAAAGTGTTCGATGAACGTTCGTCGAACACACCCGTCGTTCGAAAAACCGAACCGAACTCGCACACTAGGGTGGTGGCTCATCTCTAGATATGACACCAGTAGGTGGGAAGGTGGACTGAACTGCTCGGCCATGCCAAAGATGCACTGAGTACCTTTGTTTGAAGAGTCATTCTGTGTTATCAGACTTTCTTTAAAACATGGGATTGCACTATACATTTTAACTTCATTTAATTTTTAATAGAGATTATTTTCCCTGCAAATATTCTTCATTCTTATTTTTGCATATAAAACAAGCATTCAAAAACTAAAAGCTATTTATAAATAGAACTGATACATTTCTTTAATGTGTGGTACAATATCCTTTATGTATTCTGTCCTGAATAAATGGTACAGAATTGTAAAGCTCTTACACCACGTTTACCGATTCTATAGCTCTTGGCAGAAGGAATGCAAATGACTGACCCCAACAAGTTGTCACGTTACATCAGAGATCCCCAACCTTTTGTAGGTTGAGTCACTTCATAATACAACAGATGGTGCTGAACTACACGGAGCATTAAAAATAGAAAAAAAAGTCTGTTAAAGATGTGAACAACTGTGAAGCTTTTTAACCAGGTGTTAACCGCGATCATATGGTTTTTGCTCTACTACCAAGTTCTGGTAACGGTAAAAGATCACCAGCGCCATTACAGTTTAAGAAGATGTCAATAGAAATCAGTGATTTAGGGAACACAGTAATACAAGAGAAGTTCAATATAGATCTTTACAAGAAGGAAAAAACTTTCTGTTGTTTCTCCATCTTCATATGTCCATCTCTGCGTGAATTGCCTAAAAATTTACTGTTTAACCCTTTCAACAGCCTTCTAACATGACTTACCATCAGCCTTCTGTAGAATACACTGTATTTGAGTTGTTATAAGGCATTTTTTAGTTGTATAATATGCATATACACTTGTTATATCCATATCTGGACCTGGTACAGTGATATCTGCATCTATTGCTAGGCGTCGCCATATTCACTGTACAGGTGAAGCTGGTGATAGAAGAGGTGGCATTCGGGATATTGGTGTATGGTGGAATACTGGTGTGGATTTGCCCCGATGTGTTGCATATAGGGAGAATGCTAATGCACTGTCCTGCTGCTCAACAGATGTGGTTAACCAGCGGCATATCTTGAAGGGGTACAGGTGGACATTTGCCCTTGGAGCAGCCGGCAGGGGGGTGCAGTTGAGCTGGTTAATGCGTGTCAAAGTTGTCTTCCAGGTGGCTGTATTTTGCCGTCTCCCGTAGGGAAAATTGGTTGTTCACTGAGCCAGACGTCAAGCTGACAGCCGGCTCAGAGAACGTGCCATCTCCCAGTGATCCATTATACTCATGTCTTTCAGGTGGGTACAAATAGAATTTAAGTTTTATTTTTATCTCCTTGCTATATACCTCTATTTGATTGGTGATTCCATAATAATTCTGGCGCTAGGGATGTTGTTCTTTACCGTATTCTATTCCTGACTCTGACCTAGCTTGTGACTCCAGCTTAATTTTTTCTGCTTTTCGCCTTCATCCTGACTAGAGTTGAGCGCGGTTCGTGGTTCGTGGTTCTCCAGTTCGCGGCTCGAGTGATTTTGGGGCATGTTCTAGATCGAACTAGAACTCGAGCTTTTTGCAAAAGCTCGATAGTTCTAGAAACGTTCGAGAACGGTTCTAGCAGCCAAAAAACAGCTAAATCCTAGCTTGGTTTCTGCTGTAATAGTGTAAGTCACTCTGTGAATCAAACTATTATCACATTTCAGTGTATAGTGTGCGTGAACAGCGCCTTCAGATCACTGCTGTTTCTATAATGGCGATCGCCATTTTTTTTTTTTTTTTTCTTGTCTTCCTTCCCTAAGCGCGCGCGTCTTGTGGGGCGGGCCAGCATGTCAGCCAATCACAGACACACACACACCTAAGTGGACTTTGAGCCAGAGAAGCAACGGCATGTGTGATAGGATCTGCATGTCACATGTCCCTGCATTATAAAACCGGACATTTTCTTCACAAACGCCATTATCTGCCTTCTGCGTCTTTGGTGTCAGACATCAGTGTCGCAGCTCCGTCCTCCTGAGTCCTATAGCCGATACAGCTGTATGCGCTGCATACACAGCGTTAGACAGCATAGGGAGAGCACTTTATAGCAGTCCTTTTAAGGGCTCAAAGCGGCAGGGTCAGAGAGCCATAAGTGACAGGTCCTGCAAACAGCAACAGCGTCTGTGTAGCCCAGGTCAGGGATTTCCTCCCTGCATTTCACCATTAGGAGGGAATAGAAAGGCAGGCTTCCATTCCTCTACCCAGAGCACCACAATCCTGCCACTGTACCCTCTTGTCCTCTGCACACTCAAACTCATTCTAAGTAAGCCATTATACTAGCAAACATTCAGTGTACCTAGTGGCATCCTATACGTGGCTATTGGACTTTGCTATAGTCCCACTAGTGCAAAGACATTTGCAGAGCACGTCTGCCTGCATTGCACACTACAACTTTTTTTAAACTAAGCAATTTTACTAGCAAACACTCAGTGTACTTAGTGGCATCCTATACGTGGCTATTGGACTTTGCTAAAGTCCCACTAGTGCCAAGACATTTGCAGAGCGCATCTGCCTGCGTTGCACACTCCAACGAATTATAACTAAGCCATTATACTAGCAAACACTCAGTGTACCTAGTGGCATCCTATACGTGGCTATTGGACTTTGCTATAGTCCCACTAGTGCAAAGACATTTGCAGAGCACGTCTGCCTGCATTGCACACTACAACTTTTTTAAACTAAGCAATTTTACTAGCAAACACTCAGTGTACCTAGTGGCATCCTATACGTGGCTATTGGACTTTGCTATAGTCCCACTAGTGCCAAGACATTTGCAGAGCGCATCTGCCTGCGTTGCACACTCCAACTAATTATAACTAAGCCATTATACTTGCACACACTAAGTGTTTTTTAGTGGCATCCTATACGTGGCTATTGGACTTTGCTATAGTCCTACTAGTGCCAAGACATTTGCAGAGCGCATCTGCCTGCGTTGCACACTCCAACTAATTATAACTAAGCCATTATACTAGCACACACTCAGTGAACCTAGTGGCATCCTATACGTGGCTATTGGACTTTGCTATAGTCCCACTAGTGCCAAGACATTTGCAGCACGTCTGCCTGCGTTGCACACTCCAACTAATTATAACTAAGCCATTATACTAGCACACACTCAGTGTACCTAGTGGCATCCTATACGTGGCTATTGGACTTTGCTATAGTCCCACTAGTGCCAAGACATTTGCAGCACGTCTGCCTGCGTTGCACACTCCAACTAATTATAACTAAGCCATTATACTAGCACACACTCAGTGTACCTAGTGGCATCCTATACGTGGCTATTGGACTTTGCTATAGTCCCACTAGTGCCAAGACATTTGCAGCACGTCTGCCTGCGTTGCACACTCCAACTAATTATAACTAAGCCATTATACTAGCACACACTCAGTGTACCTAGTGGCATCCTATACGTGGCTATTGGACTTTGCTATAGTCCCACTAGTGCCAAGACATTTGCAGCACGTCTGCCTGCGTTGCACACTCCAACTAATTATAACTAAGCCATTATACTAGCACACACTCAGTGTACCTAGTGGCATCCTATACGTGGCTATTGGACTTTGCTATAGTCCCACTAGTGCCAAGACATTTGCAGCACGTCTGCCTGCGTTGCACACTCCAACTAATTATAACTAAGCCATTATACTAGCACACACTCAGTGTACCTAGTGGCATCCTATACGTGGCTATTGGACTTTGCTATAGTCCCACTAGTGCCAAGACATTTGCAGCACGTCTGCCTGCGTTGCACACTCCAACTAATTATAACTAAGCCATTATACTAGCACACACTCAGTGTACCTAGTGGCATCCTATACGTGGCTATTGGACTTTGCTATAGTCCCACTAGTGCCAAGACATTTGCAGCACGTCTGCCTGCGTTGCACACTCCAACTAATTATAACTAAGCCATTATACTAGCACACACTCAGTGTACCTAGTGGCATCCTATACGTGGCTATTGGACTTTGCTATAGTCCCACTAGTGCCAAGACATTTGCAGCACGTCTGCCTGCGTTGCACACTCCAACTAATTATAACTAAGCCATTATACTAGCACACACTCAGTGTACCTAGTGGCATCCTATACGTGGCTATTGGACTTTGCTATAGTCCCACTAGTGCAAAGACATTTGCAGAGCACGTCTGCCTGCATTGCACACTACAACTTTTTTAAACTAAGCAATTTTACTAGCAAACACTCAGTGTACCTAGTGGCATCCTATACGTGGCTATTGGACTTTGCTATAGTCCTACTAGTGCCAAGACATTTGCAGAGCGCATCTGCCTGCGTTGCACACTCCAACTAATTATAACTAAGCCATTATACTAGCACACACTCAGTGAACCTAGTGGCATCCTATACGTGGCTATTGGACTTTGCTATAGTCCCACTAGTGCCAAGACATTTGCAGCACGTCTGCCTGCGTTGCACACTCCAACTAATTATAACTAAGCCATTATACTAGCACACACTCAGTGTACCTAGTGGCATCCTATACGTGGCTATTGGACTTTGCTATAGTCCCACTAGTGCCAAGACATTTGCAGCACGTCTGCCTGCGTTGCACACTCCAACTAATTATAACTAAGCCATTATACTAGCACACACTCAGTGTACCTAGTGGCATCCTATACGTGGCTATTGGACTTTGCTATAGTCCCACTAGTGCCAAGACATTTGCAGCACGTCTGCCTGCGTTGCACACTCCAACTAATTATAACTCAGCCATTATACTAGCACACACTCAGTGTACCTAGTGGCATCCTATACGTGGCTATTGGACTTTGCTATAGTCCTACTAGTGCCAAGACATTTGCAGAGCGCATCTGCCTGCGTTGCACACTCCAACTAATTATAACTAAGCCATTATACTAGCACACACTCAGTGAACCTAGTGGCATCCTATACGTGGATATTGGACTTTGCTATAGTCCCACTAGTGCCAAGACATTTGCAGCACGTCTGCCTGCGTTGCACACTCCAACTAATTATAACTAAGCCATTATACTAGCACACACTCAGTGTACCTAGTGGCATCCTATACGTGGCTATTGGACTTTGCTATAGTCCCACTAGTGCCAAGACATTTGCAGCACGTCTGCCTGCGTTGCACACTCCAACTAATTATAACTAAGCCATTATACTAGCACACACTCAGTGTACCTAGTGGCATCCTATACGTGGCTATTGGACTTTGCTATAGTCCCACTAGTGCCAAGACATTTGCAGCACGTCTGCCTGCGTTGCACACTCCAACTAATTATAACTCAGCCATTATACTAGCACACACTCAGTGTACCTAGTGGCATCCTATACGTGGCTATTGGACTTTGCTATAGTCCTACTAGTGCCAAGACATTTGCAGAGCGCATCTGCCTGCGTTGCACACTCCAACTAATTATAACTAAGCCATTATACTAGCACACACTCAGTGAACCTAGTGGCATCCTATACGTGGATATTGGACTTTGCTATAGTCCCACTAGTGCCAAGACATTTGCAGCACGTCTGCCTGCGTTGCACACTCCAACTAATTATAACTAAGCCATTATACTAGCACACACTCAGTGTACCTAGTGGCATCCTATACGTGGCTATTGGACTTTGCTATAGTCCCACTAGTGCCAAGACATTTGCAGCACGTCTGCCTGCGTTGCACACTCCAACTAATTATAACTAAGCCATTATACTAGCACACACTCAGTGTACCTAGTGGCATCCTATACGTGGCTATTGGACTTTGCTATAGTCCCACTAGTGCCAAGACATTTGCAGCACGTCTGCCTGCGTTGCACACTCCAACTAATTATAACTAAGCCATTATACTAGCACACACTCAGTGTACCTAGTGGCATCCTATACGTGGCTATTGGACTTTGCTATAGTCCCACTAGTGCCAAGACATTTGCAGCACGTCTGCCTGCGTTGCACACTCCAACTAATTATAACTAAGCCATTATACTAGCACACACTCAGTGTACCTAGTGGCATCCTATACGTGGCTATTGGACTTTGCTATAGTCCCACTAGTGCCAAGACATTTGCAGCACGTCTGCCTGCGTTGCACACTCCAACTAATTATAACTAAGCCATTATACTAGCACACACTCAGTGTACCTAGTGGCATCCTATACGTGGCTATTGGACTTTGCTATAGTCCTACTAGTGCCAAGACATTTGCAGAGCGCATCTGCCTGCGTTGCACACTCCAACTAATTATAACTAAGCCATTATACTAGCACACACTCAGTGAACCTAGTGGCATCCTATACGTGACTATTGGACTTTGCTATAGTCCCACTAGTGCCAAGACATTTGCAGCACGTCTGCCTGCGTTGCACACTCCAACTAATTATAACTAAGCCATTATACTAGCACACACTCAGTGTACCTAGTGACATCCTATACGTGGCTATTGGACTTTGCTATAGTCCCACTAGTGCCAAGACATTTGCAGCACGTCTGCCTGCGTTGCACACTCCAACTAATTATAACTAAGCCATTATACTAGCACACACTCAGTGTACCTAGTGGCATCCTATACGTGGCTATTGGACTTTGCTATAGTCCCACTAGTGCCAAGACATTTGCAGCACGTCTGCCTGCGTTGCACACTCCAACTAATTATAACTAAGCCATTATACTAGCACACACTCAGTGTACCTAGTGGCATCCTATACGTGGCTATTGGACTTTGCTATAGTCCCACTAGTGCCAAGACATTTGCAGCACGTCTGCCTGCGTTGCACACTCCAACTAATTATAACTAAGCCATTATACTAGCACACACTCAGTGTACCTAGTGGCATCCTATACGTGGCTATTGGACTTTGCTATAGTCCCACTAGTGCCAAGACATTTGCAGCACGTCTGCCTGCGTTGCACACTCCAACTAATTATAACTAAGCCATTATACTAGCACACACTCAGTGTACCTAGTGGCATCCTATACGTGGCTATTGGACTTTGCTATAGTCCCACTAGTGCCAAGACATTTGCAGCACGTCTGCCTGCGTTGCACACTCCAACTAATTATAACTAAGCCATTATACTAGCACACACTCAGTGTACCTAGTGGCATCCTATACGTGGCTATTGGACTTTGCTATAGTCCCACTAGTGCCAAGACATTTGCAGCACGTCTGCCTGCGTTGCACACTCCAACTAATTATAACTAAGCCATTATACTAGCACACACTCAGTGTACCTAGTGGCATCCTATACGTGGCTATTGGACTTTGCTATAGTCCCACTAGTGCCAAGACATTTGCAGCACGTCTGCCTGCGTTGCACACTCCAACTAATTATAACTAAGCCATTATACTAGCACACACTCAGTGTACCTAGTGGCATCCTATACGTGGCTATTGGACTTTGCTATAGTCCCACTAGTGCCAAGACATTTGCAGCACGTCTGCCTGCGTTGCACACTCCAACTAATTATAACTAAGCCATTATACTAGCACACACTCAGTGTACCTAGTGGCATCCTATACGTGGCTATTGGACTTTGCTATAGTCCCACTAGTGCAAAGACATTTGCAGAGCACGTCTGCCTGCATTGCACACTACAACTTTTTTAAACTAAGCAATTTTACTAGCAAACACTCAGTGTACCTAGTGGCATCCTATACGTGGCTATTGGACTTTGCTATAGTCCTACTAGTGCCAAGACATTTGCAGAGCGCATCTGCCTGCGTTGCACACTCCAACTAATTATAACTAAGCCATTATACTAGCACACACTCAGTGAACCTAGTGGCATCCTATACGTGGCTATTGGACTTTGCTATAGTCCCACTAGTGCCAAGACATTTGCAGCACGTCTGCCTGCGTTGCACACTCCAACTAATTATAACTAAGCCATTATACTAGCACACACTCAGTGTACCTAGTGGCATCCTATACGTGGCTATTGGACTTTGCTATAGTCCCACTAGTGCCAAGACATTTGCAGCACGTCTGCCTGCGTTGCACACTCCAACTAATTATAACTAAGCCATTATACTAGCACACACTCAGTGTACCTAGTGGCATCCTATACGTGGCTATTGGACTTTGCTATAGTCCCACTAGTGCCAAGACATTTGCAGCACGTCTGCCTGCGTTGCACACTCCAACTAATTATAACTAAGCCATTATACTAGCACACACTCAGTGTACCTAGTGGCATCCTATACGTGGCTATTGGACTTTGCTATAGTCCCACTAGTGCCAAGACATTTGCAGCACGTCTGCCTGCGTTGCACACTCCAACTAATTATAACTAAGCCATTATACTAGCACACACTCAGTGTACCTAGTGGCATCCTATACGTGGCTATTGGACTTTGCTATAGTCCCACTAGTGCCAAGACATTTGCAGCACGTCTGCCTGCGTTGCACACTCCAATTAATTATAACTAAGCCATTATACTAGCACACACTCAGTGTACCTAGTGGCATCCTATACGTGGCTATTGGACTTTGCTATAGTCCCAGTAGTGCCAAGACATTTGCAGGACGTCTGCCTGCGTTGCACACTCCAACTAATTATAACTAAGCCATTATACTAGCACACACTCAGTGTACCTAGTGGCATCCTATACGTGGCTATTGGACTTTGCTATAGTCCCACTAGTGCCAAGACATTTGCAGCACGTCTGCCTGCGTTGCACACTCCAACTAATTATAACTAAGCCATTATACTAGCACACACTCAGTGTACCTAGTGGCATCCTATACGTGGCTATTGGACTTTGCTATAGTCCCACTAGTGCCAAGACATTTGCAGCACGTCTGCCTGCGTTGCACACTCCAACTAATTATAACTAAGCCATTATACTAGCACACACTCAGTGTACCTAGTGGCATCCTATACGTGGCTATTGGACTTTGCTATAGTCCCACTAGTGCCAAGACATTTGCAGCACGTCTGCCTGCGTTGCACACTCCAACTAATTATAACTAAGCCATTATACTAGCACACACTCAGTGTACCTAGTGGCATCCTATACGTGGCTATTGGACTTTGCTATAGTCCCACTAGTGCCAAGACATTTGCAGCACGTCTGCCTGCGTTGCACACTCCAACTAATTATAACTAAGCCATTATACTAGCACACACTCAGTGTACCTAGTGGCATCCTATACGTGGCTATTGGACTTTGCTATAGTCCTACTAGTGCCAAGACATTTGCAGAGCGCATCTGCCTGCGTTGCACACTCCAACTAATTATAACTAAGCCATTATACTAGCACACACTCAGTGAACCTAGTGGCATCCTATACGTGGATATTGGACTTTGCTATAGTCCCACTAGTGCCAAGACATTTGCAGCACGTCTGCCTGCGTTGCACACTCCAACTAATTATAACTAAGCCATTATACTAGCACACACTCAGTGTACCTAGTGGCATCCTATACGTGGCTATTGGACTTTGCTATAGTCCCACTAGTGCCAAGACATTTGAAGCACGTCTGCCTGCGTTGCACACTCCAACTAATTATAACTAAGCCATTATACTAGCACACACTCAGTGTACCTAGTGGCATCCTATACGTGGCTATTGGACTTTGCTATAGTCCCACTAGTGCCAAGACATTTGCAGCACGTCTGCCTGCGTTGCACACTCCAACTAATTATAACTAAGCCATTATACTAGCACACACTCAGTGTACCTAGTGGCATCCTATACGTGGCTATTGGACTTTGCTATAGTCCCACTAGTGCCAAGACATTTGCAGCACGTCTGCCTGCGTTGCACACTCCAACTAATTATAACTAAGCCATTATACTAGCACACACTCAGTGTACCTAGTGGCATCCTATACGTGGCTATTGGACTTTGCTATAGTCCCACTAGTGCCAAGACATTTGCAGCACGTCTGCCTGCGTTGCACACTCCAACTAATTATAACTAAGCCATTATACTAGCACACACTCAGTGTACCTAGTGGCATCCTATACGTGGCTATTGGACTTTGCTATAGTCCTACTAGTGCCAAGACATTTGCAGAGCGCATCTGCCTGCGTTGCACACTCCAACTAATTATAACTAAGCCATTATACTAGCACACACTCAGTGAACCTAGGGGCATCCTATACGTGGATATTGGATTTTGCTATAGTCCCACTAGTGCCAAGACATTTGCAGCACGTCTGCCTGCGTTGCACACTCCAACTAGTTATAACTAAGCCATTATACTAGCACACACTCAGTGTACCTAGTGGCATCCTATACGTGGCTATTGGACTTTGCTATAGTCCCACTAGTGCCAAGACATTTGCAGCACGTCTGCCTGCGTTGCACACTCCAACTAATTATAACTAAGCCATTATACTAGCACACACTCAGTGTACCTAGTGGCATCCTATACGTGGCTATTGGACTTTGCTATAGTCCCACTAGTGCCAAGACATTTGCAGCACGTCTGCCTGCGTTGCACACTCCAACTAATTATAACTAAGCCATTATACTAGCACACACTCAGTGTACCTAGTGGCATCCTATACGTGGCTATTGGACTTTGCTATAGTCCTACTAGTGCCAAGACATTTGCAGAGCGCATCTGCCTGCGTTGCACACTCCAACTAATTATAACTAAGCCATTATACTAGCACACACTCAGTGTACCTAGTGGCATCCTATACGTGGCTATTGGACTTTGCTATAGTCCCACTAGTGCCAAGACATTTGCAGCACGTCTGCCTGCGTTGCACACTCCAACGAATTATAACTAAGTTACATTGTCAGGGATATTTATTCTTTATTATTCTGCTGTTAATAAAGCTAGACCACCACTGCAATCTTCACCACCTCTCAATTTTTACTACCACATTTTCAGTCCACAATCTTGTCGCAATCAACATGAGTGGCAAAATGACAGATGCTGGTGGAAAGGGGAAGAGGCGTGGTGGAAAAGGCAAAAAAGGTTTTGTCAGTGGGGAAGGTGCCAAAGCTCCATTATCATCTGCTGAAGATAGACCATCTACTAGCAAAAGTAAGATGTCTACTACTTATTGTGGACAATCCGATGTGCTCCCTTTTTTACGGACACGAACAAGAGGAACAAAGGTAGATGATGGGCAAAAAAGGAAAATGCTTGAATGGATCTCAAGTGGTCCAACAAGTGCCCTCTCAGCCACTTCAAGTACCGCATCCAAAAAACACCATTCCTCTGAGTTGTCATCCCAATCACACTTGATTTCTCCCAGCTCTGAAGTCTCCATCAGCCCTGCACAGTATGGTGGAACTGAGATGGCTGAGTCTGCAGAGCTGTTCAGTCACACTATAGCCTGGGAATCAGAGGTCTGCTCCCAAGCTACAGTGAGTACAGAACAGGAAATGGTCTGCAGTGATGCCCAGAACCTTTGTGACTCAGATTCAGGCCATGAGGACCAAGTTTCTGAGCATAATGTTGACCCTTTGTCACAAACTGTAACACCTGTGGTTATAGACAATGAGGAACATACTGATGAAGATGAGACGCAGATACCCGATTGGGATGACAACTTAAATATTCGGTCAGGGCAAGAAGAGGCTCGGTCTGAGGGGGAGGGGAGTGCGAACACAACAATTGATGATGACGTTCTAGATCCCACCTACTGTCAACCCCCAGTCAGGCACTTGAGGAGGTCAACAGAGGCGGTGGAGGAGGATGCAACCGACGACGAAGTTACCTTGCGCCTTCCTGGACAGAGTCGGAGCACTGGTAGCACGTCTACAACTGCATCCTCAGCCACCACTCTGCCTATGAGCATTATTCGGGGTGGATCAACAGGTCGCATGGCCTCTAAGCCTTGCCTAGCCTGGGCCTTTTTTCACATCGAAAAAGATCGCCCAACTCATGTGATATGTAACATTTGTCATGATTCTGTTAGTAGAGGTCAAAACCTCAGCAGTTTGACAACTTCTTCCATGAATCGTCACATGAATAAATATCATAAGTCCCGGTGGGAAGCTCACCGTGCTGCAATGCCGGCTAGCGGAGCGAACCATCCACCGCCCGCCCCTTCCAGTGCATCCGCGCGCTCTTCATCTTCTAGGACTGTGGGGACAGCTGTCACACCTGTTTTTCCACGCAAAACTTCCACCACTGTAACCGCAACAGGCAGTTTGCTTGTAAGGTCGTCAGTTGGTTTGGAAGGGGAAACAAGTGAGTGTGTACAGCTCTCTCAGACATCGATAGCACCAACGTTGGATGAAGGCAACATCATGTCTCCGCCTGCACTTTCCTCACAAACCTGCATTTTTCCAGGGACACCCTACTCAACACCGTCTACACACAGCAGCCAGATCTCTGTCCCTCAGATGTGGTCAAATAAAAGGCCACTTCCTCCGACCCATGACAAAGCTAAGAGGTTGACTCTATCCCTCTGTAAGCTGTTGGCTACCGAAATGCTGCCTTTCCGCCTAGTGGACACACAGGATTTTAGAGACCTTATGTCTGTCGCTGTGCCCCAGTACCAGATGCCTAGTCGCCACTACTTCTCTAAGAAAGGTGTGCCCGCGCTACACCAGCATGTCGCACACAACATCACCGCTTCCTTGAGAAACTCTGTGTGTGAACGGGTGCATTTCACCACCGATACTTGGACCAGTAAGCATGGACAGGGACGTTACATGTCGCTGACTGGGCACTGGGTAACTATGGTGATAGATGGTGAAGGGTCTGCTGCACAAGTCTTGCCGTCCCCACGACTTGTGTGTCAATCCTCTGTCTGTCCAAGTTCCGCCACAGCTTCTGCATCCTCCACCTCATCTGGGTCCTCCACCTCCGCCCCAAGCCTGCCTGGTCAGGCCACCAGCGTTCTCACTGCGCAGAAGGAATCACGCACACCTCATTACTATGCTGGCAGCCGAGCGCAACGGCATCAGGCGGTCTTTAGCTTGACATGTCTTGGTAATAAGAGTCACACAGCTGAGGAGTTGTGGTCAGCTCTGCGGTCCGAGTTTAATAAATGGTTGTCTCCACTCAACCTGCAGCCTGGTAAGGCCGTGTGCGACAATGCTGCAAACCTGGGTGCGGCCCTTCGCCTGGGCAAGGTGACACACGTACCTTGTATGGCTCACGTGTTGAACCTTGTCGTGCAGCAATTTTTAACACACTATCCCGGCCTAGATGGCCTTCTGAACAGGGCACGAAAACTGTCTGCTCACTTCCGGCGTTCAAGCGCCGCAGCTGAGCGACTTGCATCGCTACAGAAGTCTTTCGGCCTGCCGGTTCATCGCCTGAAATGCGATGTGGCGACACGCTGGAATTCAACTCTCCACATGTTACAGCGACTGTGGCAGCACCGCAGAGCCCTGGTGCAATACGTCATGACGTATAGCCTGGGCCAACGAGATGCAGAGGTGGGGCAGATCACCCTGATGGAGTGGTCTCAGATCAAGGACCTATGCACCCTTCTGCACAGTTTCGACATGGCGACAAATATGTTTAGCTCTGACAATGCCATTATCAGCATGACGATTCCAGTCATTTACATGCTGGAGCACACGCTAAACACTATTCGGAGTCAGGGGGTGGGACAACATGAAGGGGAGGAACTACAGGAGGATTCATATGTGCAAGGGACAACAACATCACCAAGGTCCAGACGTTCATCATCACCAACGCAGCAGGCATGGGACCATGGGGAACAGGGATCGACAAGGGCGCATAGTAGCAGGCGAAATGTTGAGCAAGGTGCAGGAGAACATGAAGAAATGGAGGACGAACTGTCCATGGACATGGAAGACTCAGCGGATGAGGGAGACCTTGGTCAAATTTCAGTTGAAAGAGGTTGGGGGGAGATGTCAGAGGAAGAAAGAACGGGTAGCACCTCTATGCCACAAACACAGCGTGGACTTGGTCCGCATGGCTGCGCAAGACACATGAGTGCCTTTTTGTTGCACTACCTCCAACATGACAGTCGTATTGTCAAAATTAGAAGTGATGATGACTACTGGATTGCCACACTATTAGATCCCCGGTACAAGTCCAAATTTTGTGACATAATTCCAGCCATAGAAAGGGACGCACGTATGCAGGAGTATCAGCAGAAGCTGTTACTCGATCTTAGCTCGGCTTTTCCACCAAACAACCGTGCAGGTGCAGGGAGGGAATCTCCCAGTTGTAACTTGACAAACATGGGACGGTCTCGTCATCTTCACCAGTCTACCCGTACCAGTAGGACCGTATCTGGTGCCGGTAACAGCAATTTTATGGAATCTTTTCATAATTTTTTTAGACCCTCTTTTGCAAGGCCACCAGAGACAACAAGTCTGACACATACTCAACGGCTGGAGAGGATGATACAGGAGTATCTCCAAATGAACATCGATGCCATGACTGTGCAACTGGAGCCTTGCTCCTTTTGGGCTTCAAACATAGAAAAATGGCCAGAGCTCTCCAGTTACGCCTTGGAGATTTTGTCGTGTCCAGCTGCCAGCGTTGTCTCTGAACGTGTATTCAGTGCTGCTGGGTGTGTGCTGACAGATAAGCGCACGCGTCTGTCCAGTGACAATGTGGACAGACTGACGTTCATCAAAATGAACAAGTCATGGATCCAGAAGGAATTTACTACCCCTGTGTCATCCTGGGGAGAGTAAATGCTTGTGGATTTGGAATGTGCTTGATGCAAATCAAAACATCCTGTTTGCAACTAGGGCCCAAGTGCTGCCACTGATGGGGTGGGTGTCTGTGTGGCCCAATTTTTGGAAAAAAGGGAGACTCCGCTTGGAGTAACCCTTGTTTGATGTGTTTTTAAAAGAAGCCAAGATGAACAGAGCTGGGATCAGCAAAGACTTTGCTACCTACCCCGGTGTCATCCTGGGGACGGATAAGAATGGCGTATTTTTGAATGTGCTTGATGCAAATCAAAACATCCTGTTTGCAACTAGGGCCCAAGTGCTGCCACTGATGGGGTGGGTGTCTGTGTGGCCCAATTTTTGGAAAAAAAGGGAGACTCCGCTTGGAGTAACCCTTGCTTGATGTGTTTTTAAAAGAAGCCAAGATGAACAGAGCTGGGATCAGCAAAGACTTTGCTACCTACCCCGGTGTCATCCTGGGGACGGATAAGAATGGCGTATTTTTGAATGTGCTTGATGCAAATCAAAACATCCTGTTTGCAACTAGGGCCCAAGTGCTGCCACTGATGGGGTGGGTGTCTGTGTGGCCCAATTTTTGGAAAAAAAGGGAGACTCCGCTTGGAGTAACCCTTGCTTGATGTGTTTTTAAAAGAAGCCAAGATGAACAGAGCTGGGATCAGCAAAGACTTTGCTACCTACCCCGGTGTCATCCTGGGGACGGATAAGAATGGCGTATTTTTGAATGTGCTTGATGCAAATCAAAACATCCTGTTTGCAACTAGGGCCCAAGTGCTGCCACTGATGGGGTGGGTGTCTGTGTGGCCCAATTTTTGGAAAAAAAGGGAGACTCCGCTTGGAGTAACCCTTGCTTGATGTGTTTTTAAAAGAAGCCAAGATGAACAGAGCTGGGATCAGCAAAGACTTTGCTACCTACCCCGGTTTCATCCTGGGGACGGATAAGAATGGCGTATTTTTGAATGTGCTTGATGCAAATCAAAACATCCTGTTTGCAACTAGGGCCCAAGTGCTGCCACTGATGGGGTGGGTGTCTGTGTGGCCCAATTTTTGGAAAAAAAGGGAGACTCCGCTTGGAGTAACCCTTGCTTGATGTGTTTTTAAAAGAAGCCAAGATGAACAGAGCTGGGATCAGCAAAGACTTTGCTACCTACCCCGGTGTCATCCTGGGGACGGATAAGAATGGCGTATTTTTGAATGTGCTTGATGCAAATCAAAACATCCTGTTTGCAACTAGGGCCCAAGTGCTGCCACTGATGGGGTGGGTGTCTGTGTGGCCCAATTTTTGGAAAAAAAGGGAGACTCCGCTTGGAGTAACCCTTGCTTGATGTGTTTTTAAAAGAAGCCAAGATGAACAGAGCTGGGATCAGCAAAGACTTTGCTACCTACCCCGGTGTCATCCTGGGGACGGATAAGAATGGCGTATTTTTGAATGTGCTTGATGCAAATCAAAACATCCTGTTTGCAACTAGGGCCCAAGTGCTGCCACTGATGGGGTGGGTGTCTGTGTGGCCCAATTTTTGGAAAAAAAAGGGAGACTCCGCTTGGAGTAACCCTTGCTTGATGTGTTTTTAAAAGAAGCCAAGATGAACAGAGCTGGGATCAGCAAAGACTTTGCTACCTACCCCGGTGTCATCCTGGGGACGGATAAGAATGGCGTATTTTTGAATGTGCTTGATGCAAATCAAAACATCCTGTTTGCAACTAGGGCCCAAGTGCTGCCACTGATGGGGTGGGTGTCTGTGTGGCCCAATTTTTGGAAAAAAAGGGAGACTCCGCTTGGAGTAACCCTTGCTTGATGTGTTTTTAAAAGAAGCCAAGATGAACAGAGCTGGGATCAGCAAAGACTTTGCTACCTACCCCGGTGTCATCCTGGGGACGGATAAGAATGGCGTATTTTTGAATGTGCTTGATGCAAATCAAAACATCCTGTTTGCAACTAGGGCCCAAGTGCTGCCACTGATGGGGTGGGTGTCTGTGTGGCCCAATTTTTGGAAAAAAAGGGAGACTCCGCTTGGAGTAACCCTTGCTTGATGTGTTTTTAAAAGAAGCCAAGATGAACAGAGCTGGGATCAGGAAAGACTTTGCTACCTACCCCGGTGTCATCCTGGGGACGGATAAGAATGGCGTATTTTTGAATGTGCTTGATGCAAATCAAAACATCCTGTTTGCAACTAGGGCCCAAGTGCTGCCACTGATGGGGTGGGTGTCTGTGTGGCCCAATTTTTGGAAAAAAAGGGAGACTCCGCTTGGAGTAACCCTTGCTTGATGTGTTTTTAAAAGAAGCCAAGATGAACAGAGCTGGGATCAGCAAAGACTTTGCTACCTACCCCGGTGTCATCCTGGGGACGGATAAGAATGGCGTATTTTTGAATGTGCTTGATGCAAATCAAAACATCCTGTTTGCAACTAGGGCCCAAGTGCTGCTGTGAAGCCCCACAGGTGTTGTGTCGGTGCATTACCTTCAGGGACTCCACGCAGCTGGATCTGGTCACAGGTAGGAGATCTTCTTCTTGTCGTGACGCCACTCTCAGTATTGCGGCCAGTAGGGACCGCCACTGCAGGTTGAGGGTCGCCTGGGGCTGATGGTGTGTGCAGTTAGTTGGAATAGCCTCCTGAGAGTGAGGCAAGCCCCAGGGCCCGGTGTAGATGCGTAGTACTACAAGTCGCAGAATGACTCACACAGGCAGAACTGTCTTTCAAGGGCTTTACTCACATTTGATGGCAGGGTGAGTAGCCCGGGCGTAGCTGAGATGAACCAGGTGGGAACCAGGTATCCTTCAGGCTGACTTTATGAGGGTGACTACCAACTCGCCTTCCTTAGCCCTTGGTGGTTTGGGGTGACCCCGACTTTGAGTCCCTATGGGGGTCACCCAGGGAAGATGCTGCAGCCTCTCTCCCCTTCGTTCGCCGTGTGCTTGTCGCCTGGGCCAGATCACTCCAGCTTCTTGCCTCCTGTGAGCTATGGGCCCTAACTGTGGCTACGTGGCTGCGGCTTTTGTGGTGTTGTGGTGTGGGCTTTGAGAGCCCCACACCGGCAGGTTTAGCAAAAGAAAGCTGGATCTATCTCCGCTTCGGGATCTGCCGCCCGGTTGGGCCTGGTGCTCTCTAGCAGTCTCCTTACTTCCCACTCCGTTGCTCTCTCTCTAGCTGAAGATGGATTTCGGGTAGCACTCCTAGTTGACCGTTCTCCCCCGTCAGTAGCCACTGCGCGGGCGCTGTTAGACAGCAACAGCCCCACAGGTCTGCTCCTCACTGAGCCCTATGGAGTTCTGCTCTAACTGACTCACTGCCCCTCCTCTCCTGTTCTTGCCTACGCCACCTAGCAACCAGATTCTCTTACCACACCCCTTGAGAGGAGATGGAGGCTTTTGGCCCCCTCCACTATTCCAGTGAAGGTCAAGGCTTTTCCCCCTCCTGGGATCCCCAGGGGTCCTCTCATGGGTACATGTGTGAGACCTGATCACTATGCGCCGGTGTACCACACCCCTGTCAGCCTTCTGGATTACCTGTATTGTACTGTCCCCAGCATGGGTGCAGTACTCAGTGGTGCCTGACCAGGTCAGGGGCGCCACATTCCCCCTTAGTTATCACCAGCACGTCCTCGGGCTGCAAGACAACATTTTAAAATGCATAAAACATTAAAACATGTAAAACATTTTAAAAGCACCAGGTACCATACATCACCACCCTCCACCCACAAGTCCGTTAACCCACCCAAAACCCTTTCACGTTGGCCGCGGCTTCAGCCACTTCTGGCAGGATGTAGAGGCGGCTTACATGGGCTGGTGGTCTTCAGGGTATACCTGGCCTGGTGGATCCGCGCCTTCAGCCTCTTCTGGCAGGATGCAGAGGCGGCCTCCACAGTTGGTGCTGACCAGGTACCCTCTTTGTGGTGGAGAGCCAGGCCCCATAAACAGGCATGCTCTCTGGTTGCAGGTGAGCCAAGGCCCTATATACGGACGGGCTCCTCCTGGTTGCAGACGAGCCAAGCCCCTAAACAGGCTGACTCTGGTGGTGGTGGTGCCCTCTGGTGTAACTATTTACACTGCGAGAGTTTGTGGCTATAGCCAGTTCATAGCCTTAAGGTTTATGGTTTTCTCACAATAGTTTTTGTGGGCACATGCTTAAACGTAAACGTTGCAAAACAAACTTTTCAAAACTTTAACTTTCTAACTGCTGAACTTCTTACTTTCCTTTACTCCTCCATACCAGGGCTTGGGCCTGTTGGGCTGCGGCACCTGCTGCTTTCTTGCTCTTTGTCGTCGTCTGAGGTAGTTTCATCTGTAGGTTCCTTGTCTTTTCTTTCTTGATCTTCATCTGTTTCCTTTGCTGCATCTGTTTCTTTATCTCTGTCTTTTCTTTCTTCCTTGGGACATGGCACTACATCAAGCGCATACAATCCTCTTTCGCCTTCATGGATAGTGAATTGTACTGTATTTCCCATCTTTAAGTTTCTGCCAGGGTGTCCTCTAGGCAGATGAGCGTTCACATCTCTTCTGTTGACAAATATCCCTTCTTTGATACCAGGGGCTACAATGAATCCATATCCACTTCTCAAATTGAAATCCTCTACTACTCCTCTGCAAAGGGGTCCTCTGACCTGGGCTTTGGCTCTTCTCAGGAACCTTTTCTCCTGTAGGTCTCTGGCTGTGACTTCTCTCTGCTCTGGAGACTGTGGTGCAGGGGACAGCGTTGTTCTGTTGCGACGCCTTGTCTTGCGGGCTGGGTTCTGCTGGGCTGTTACCTCAATGCCTGCAGGGCCCCAGGTGAGGTTTCTGGGCTGATCTTCATCTGCAGACGGTGTCAAGTCCTCCTCATCCCAACGGGAATAGGGTAACATCTCCGGCTCTGAGTATTGCTCCACTGCTGGTGGCTCCGGAGTCAGCTCCTCAGCTTCCTGGCCTCCTCTCCCCCATAGTGCTTCTGAGCACTCTGGTTGTGGTAGCGCTGGAGATGAGTGGTCCTCAGCTGGTCTGGGCGGTGGACTCTCTGGCGCGGCTGCAGGGGTTGCCTGAATCTCCTTGGGGGTATGCGGAGGGAGCAGATACCGATCCACCATCTCTTGTGGGAACTGGGCCTCTAGGTCAGCCTTCAGCTTCCAGTATTCGGGGTCCTCTCCTATCAGGGTCTTCCTAGCAGGGACCTCTTTGGACTGGGGAGCGGTGTCTGCTCTGGCCTTGCAGGCCGGGGTAAATGATGAGGTAATCTCTTCTTGGCGGGCCGCGCCTGGCATGGCGGCGGCCTGGTCTTGGCGGGCCGCGCCCTGTTTGGCGGCGGCCTGGTCTTGGCGGGCCGCGCCCGGCATGGCGGCGGCCTGGTCTTGGCGGGCCGCGCCCGGCATGGCGGCGGCCTGGTCTTGGCGGGCCGCGCCCGGCATGGCGGCGGCCTGGTCTTGGCGGGCCGCGCCCGGCATGGCGGCGGCCTGGTCTTGGCGGGCCGCGCCCGGCATGGCGGCGGCCTGGTCTTGGCGGGCCGCGCCCGGCATGGCGGCGGCCTGGATCGGCGTCGCAGCTGTGATGGAATCTGTGCAGGCTGGGCTGGGCGTCGCTGCAGGGACCGGGTCTTGGTGGGCCGAGCAGGGCATCGCTGCGGCGGCCGGGGCTTGGCGGGCCGCGCCTGGCGTGGCTGCGGCCTGGTTCAGCACCTCACTTGCGGCGCGGACGAGCGTTGCTGCGGCGGTGGGGTCTCGGCGGGCCGGGCCTAGCAGGGCGGCGGCCTGGGTCAGCGTTACGCCTGCGGCGCGGATGAGGGTCGCGGTGGCAGCCGGTTCTTTGCGGGCCGGACTGGGCGTTGCTGCAGGGACCGGGTCTTGGTGGGCCGAGCAGGGCATCGCTGCGGCCGCTGGGGCTTGGAAGGCCGCACCTGGTGTGGCTGCGGCCTGCTTCAGCGTCGCCGCACCGGACGCCTCTTCGGGGACCGCGGGCGTGGCAGCAGGGGTCGGGGCACTTGCGCTGGCCGGGGCATCACTCGACTCACCCACCGGTGGCAGCATCGGGGTCTGCGTCATCGCCGTCCTGTCTGGCACTCGGCGCGCGGCTCTCCTTTCATAGGCCCGAACCGCCGCGGTCATCTCCAGCATTTCCATTCGTTCTTCCCGGATCTGCTCCACAACCCGGGTCTCCAGTCGGTCGCAGAACTGGGCCAGCTCCCGATACCACCAGGCAGCGGAGCCCGGTTCTGGATTCCTGCGGTCAGACGCCATTTCTTCTGCGCCCTCTTCTGCACGACTCTCCAGCTGTGGACTCGCCGTTGCCTCTGATAGCAAGCTGTTCAGTTTCTGCTCTGCCTCTTTCAGCAGCTCCTCTCCCAGCAGCAGGCTTGTGGCCCCCTTTCTGTCCCGACGTCTCTGGACGCTTCCACTCTCATAGCTGGCAAGGTCCGAACTCTGCAGGGGATCTCTGGGTAGCCACACCTCTTCGTGGGCGGTAACTTCTTCCAGTGCGGGCTGCTGTTGTTTTTCAGCGCGCTTTTCATGGTGGCAATATGGCGGCGCTTCCAATTTTTCAAGCGGACCGCCCAGGCACATGGTCACCTGTCTGAACAGGTCTAGTCCTTATCCTGTTGTGGTGTTGTGGTGTGGGCTTTGAGAGCCCCACACCGGCAGGTTTAGCAAAAGAAAGCTGGATCTATCTCCGCTTCGGGATCTGCCGCCCGGTTGGGCCTGGTGCTCTCTAGCAGTCTCCTTACTTCCCACTCCGTTGCTCTCTCTCTAGCTGAAGATGGATTTCGGGTAGCACTCCTAGTTGACCGTTCTCCCCCATCAGTAGCCACTGCGCGGGCGCTGTTAGACAGCAACAGCCCCACAGGTCTGCTCCTCACTGAGCCCTATGGAGTTCTGCTCTAACTGACTCACTGCCCCTCCTCTCCTGTTCTTGCCTACGCCACCTAGCAACCAGATTCTCTTACCACACCCCTTGAGAGGAGATGGAGGCTTTTGGCCCCCTCCACTATTCCAGTGAAGGTCAAGGCTTTTCCCCCTCCTGGGATCCCCAGGGGTCCTCTCATGGGTACATGTGTGAGACCTGATCACTATGCGCCTGTGTACCACACCCCTGTCAGCCTTCTGGATTACCTGTATTGTACTGTCCCCAGCATGGGTGCAGTACTCAGTGGTGCCTGACCAGGTCAGGGGCGCCACACTGCCACTGATGGGGTGGGTGTCTGTGTGGCCCAATTTTTGGAAAAAAAAGGGAGACTCCGCTTGGAGTAACCCTTGCTTGATGTGTTTTTAAAAGAAGCCAAGATGAACAGAGCTGGGATCAGGAAAGACTTTGCTACCTACCCCGGTGTCATCCTGGGGACGGATAAGAATGGCGTATTTTTGAATGTGCTTGATGCAAATCAAAACATCCTGTTTGCAACTAGGGCCCAAGTGCTGCCACTGATGGGGTGGGTGTCTGTGTGGCCCAATTTTTGGAAAAAAAGGGAGACTCCGCTTGGAGTAACCCTTGCTTGATGTGTTTTTAAAAGAAGCCAAGATGAACAGAGCTGGGATCAGCAAAGACTTTGCTACCTACCCCGGTGTCATCCTGGGGACGGATAAGAATGGCGTATTTTTGAATGTGCTTGATGCAAATCAAAACATCCTGTTTGCAACTAGGGCCCAAGTGCTGCCACTGATGGGGTGGGTGTCTGTGTGGCCCAATTTTTGGAAAAAAAGGGAGACTCCGCTTGGAGTAACCCTTGCTTGATGTGTTTTTAAAAGAAGCCAAGATGAACAGAGCTGGGATCAGGAAAGACTTTGCTACCTACCCCGGTGTCATCCTGGGGACGGATAAGAATGGCGTATTTTTGAATGTGCTTGATGCAAATCAAAACATCCTGTTTGCAACTAGGGCCCAAGTGCTGCCACTGATGGGGTGGGTGTCTGTGTGGCCCAATTTTTGGAAAAAAAGGGAGACTCCGCTTGGAGTAACCCTTGCTTGATGTGTTTTTAAAAGAAGCCAAGATGAACAGAGCTGGGATCAGGAAAGACTTTGCTACCTACCCCGGTGTCATCCTGGGGACGGATAAGAATGGCGTATTTTTGAATGTGCTTGATGCAAATCAAAACATCCTGTTTGCAACTAGGGCCCAAGTGCTGCCACTGATGGGGTGGGTGTCTGTGTGGCCCAATTTTTGGAAAAAAAGGGAGACTCCGCTTGGAGTAACCCTTGCTTGATGTGTTTTTAAAAGAAGCCAAGATGAACAGAGCTGGGATCAGGAAAGACTTTGCTACCTACCCCGGTGTCATCCTGGGGACGGATAAGAATGGCGTATTTTTGAATGTGCTTGATGCAAATCAAAACATCCTGTTTGCAACTAGGGCCCAAGTGCTGCCACTGATGGGGTGGGTGTCTGTGTGGCCCAATTTTTGGAAAAAAAGGGAGACTCCGCTTGGAGTAACCCTTGCTTGATGTGTTTTTAAAAGAAGCCAAGATGAACAGAGCTGGGATCAGGAAAGACTTTGCTACCTACCCCGGTGTCATCCTGGGGACGGATAAGAATGGCGTATTTTTGAATGTGCTTGATGCAAATCAAAACATCCTGTTTGCAACTAGGGCCCAAGTGCTGCCACTGATGGGGTGGGTGTCTGTGTGGCCCAATTTTTGGAAAAAAGGGAGACTCCGCTTGGAGTAACCCTTGCTTACATTGTTTTTAAAAGAAGCCAAGATGAACAAGTCATGGGTCAGCAAAGACTTTGCTACCTACCCCGGTGTCATCCTGGGGATGGATAAGAATGGCGTATTTTTGAATGTGCTTGATGCAAATGTAGCTGTGAAGTGTACAACTGGGGCACAAGTGCTGCCACTGAAGGGGTTGGTGTGTGTGGGGCCCAATTTTTGGAAAAAATGGAGACTCCGCTTGGAGTCACCTTGCGGTGTTTTACATGATTTTAGAAGGGCGTGCCATGCCTCTTTCTGTGTGTCCTCCTCTTTTTCCTTGTCCAGCTGTTTTGTTTTCGCATGAGTATATGTCCTTGTCACTTTCCAATGTGTTTGAGTTGTTTGTCACCTTTAGGACACCTTTGAGGGTGTTTTCTAGGTGTTTTTCTGTGTTTGTGATTGCCTGCCATTGTTTCCTATGCAGTTCGAGTTCGGTTCGTCGAACGTTCGACGAACCGAACTCGAACGGGAGGTCCGTTCGGCGAACCAACCTCGAGCCGAACCGCGACCGGTTCGCTCATCTCTAATCCTGACCATGTGTAGATTGACTCAGCTAGTTCCCTGATAACGGTTTTGTTTCCTGAGTTGGTCCACGGTCTTCTTCCTCAGCTAGTCTGACTACTCTTGCCTCAGGTTCGCTTCCCCAGCCAGCACCAGCACTGTGGATGCAACTCAGGGGTCCCTGTAATTAATCCAGTCCAGATCTATATACAGGTTAACGGGCGAAAGACTGGATTACTCTTGGACCTGCTAGATAGAGTGGCTAGTGCCATGTCTATCACGTCTTTTTTTGAGCTGACAGCCTTAGACAAACATTACAGTACTGACTCTTGGATACTGTTTCTCTTTTATGGCTTTCTAGTTGGCTTATGTTTTTCGCTAAACAGTTGAGTATTGATTAACAAAGAACTTACCTTAATTAGGTGGTACTAGAGAAATAGCATCATGTTACTGAAGGAGAACTAATTTGCATATCTTTTACCTATGGAACATTGCCTATAAGACTCCATACTTTTCTCATCATAATGAGAACCCATATCTCCCAGTGTTGATCCAGCTAGTCTGGATTCTTTAGGAAACTATTATAAGGATGTGTTGGACTCATGCACCCCACGCCTGAAGCCCTCAATGAATGTTGAGGATAATATACATAATGTTGATGTGTTTATGCTTGTGTTGCACTTGTGACCATGCAGTGGCCAGTTTTAGGTAATGCTGATTGGCAAGATATTGGAGGTTGCCTAGTGTTACGTGGGCTGTCAGATAATAAGGGAATGGAAGGCTATCCGACAGTCAGGGTCCACCGTGCAGAGCTCTGCTGCAGAGTATGGCAGAGGATAGGGGAAACCTGTACCACCAAAGCGGTACTGACACTGTTGCGTCACAGTGTTACCAAGACCAATAGCGGCGTATACTGTTTAAGTCACAGCGACTACCACTTAGCATAACATAGGAGTGGAAATGCAAAAGAGTGAGGAATACAACATAAAAGTGCATAGAAGTCTCACAGTCTGTGAGCGTGAAAGCACCTGTCTCAGTTAACAGTCACAGAGACTAGGTGTAGTGTGTGCAATATGGCACCTACCTATGTCCGCTCCACTTGTGGTGCAAGGATATGGACAGCAGCAAGGCTGCTAGCTTGAAACTCCTGCCTATGACCGCTCCCCTAGTGTGCGAGGATACGGACTGCTGCAGGATGCAGCGTAGTGGAGCGTTACCCTAGAAGGCAACGACCACCTGACCTACCTATGTCCGCTCCACTAAGGTGCGAGGACACGGACAACAGTATGGCTGAAAGGTACAGGAGCGCTACCCTACCGATGGCGCTCACCTCAGAGTAGAACCACAAGGCCCAGTCAGACCATGTGCAGCAAGCACCTGCCTATGTCCGCTCCACTAAGGTGCGAGGATACAGACCACAGCATAAGCTGGAAAGTACAAGAGCGTTACCCTACCGATAACACTCACCTAGATAGAATAGGTGTTGCAAGGGACATGCACAGAGCGTCTACTCCTATGCATGAACCAAGAGGACTGAGCGCCGAGCAGCGTGCGTCAGGGTCTTATATAGACTCTGTGCCTCATCCAAGATGGAGGACACCAGATCCAATCCGCTGCCAGAACGACAGCAATGACGTCACGCTGGCCTATCACCGAGTAAGGCATCACAAGCACATGACCAGCGACCAATCGGCTTAAAGGTGTCAGAGACATGTGACCTCGTGTCACAAGCACATGACCAGCGGCCAATCAGCTTAGAAGGTGTCAGAGACATGTGACCTCGTGTCAGTGATGATGTCACTCGCACATGTGCAATGGCTCAAAGATAGGACTTAGTCTCCAGAGCTCGCACATGTGCAGTAGCAAGAAATCCGAACATAGTCTCCAGTGCCACAGCAAAGGGAAAGGAGACACGCAGATACCCAGAATGGGAACCGTAACACCTAGTGACAGGAGTAGAGACAGAAACAGTTAGGAACACTGGGACTTGTAAATTTGGGACAGTATACATACAGGCAGAGACAACATGTTAGTTAGGGAAAAAGTTAAAGAACTGTAAAGGGAACTGTTAGTGTGCAAGACAGCAAGTGCCTAGGGTTCGGAAACTGTATCATACGATGGAACAGCAAAGTACTATATCCCACCGTAGTGAGTACCAGGTCCTAACCCAGGTAACTATGTCCAGCGGTACTAGTCCTATAGCGGAGGGCTGATAAAGACTTGGGTGAATAGATCAGCACAGAGAAGCTAATTGACTGAACATTGCTCGACGGCAGTGCATGTCGGAAAGACCGTTAGTAGGAACAGTGCCCTATGGACTGAATGCGACCATGGCCTTACAGGACTCTATGATATTACTGAGTGGAACCATGATGTCAGAACGTGGAGATGACACTGTAAGAGCAACAATAGTACCAAGAGCTAAGGAGCAGTTGGCAGTACAAAAGTACTTTAAGGTAAAGTGTACCTTTCCTACAATGTTCAAGTGTTGTGCCCACAGTAGTTATGTGACTGAAGTACTGTTCGTAACTGAGTAAAAGACTGTTGAACAAGAAAACTGAATCTGTGTCCATCAAGCCCCAGCAGGAATCTCCAGGATCTTTCCAGGACCTGCATAGAGATATGGCTTGAACACAAAATCCGGGCACCCCACCAGTAGTCCCGCCAACCACCATTCTCCCCTTACTCTGTGGAGAGGAGAGGACTGGGGCTCAGGCCAGAGAGAGTAAAGGGCCAATACCCAACACAAGAACGGAGTCTGGCCCGCGGCCCTTGCCGCCCCTCTACACAGTAACTAAGAAAAAAAAGTACGTAGAACAGCTCTTATTCAGAAGAAAGAAATAGTCTTCTTAAAAGAAGTTTAGGTGCAAATCACTATCCAGTCTATGAAAGAGCCCCAACACGTCTTAAATTTACGGCAAAATATATATTAGAGTTTACTTTTTAAAAAAATATTAATGTATATTTAACTTTTTTCTAGATCACATATATCTGTTTTATTTTTGCTTTATTATTTTTAATGCTCTGCGAAAAACATTTAGGAGGGAGGGATAACGTAAAGTAAAAAAAACAGTCAAGATTCTGATAACCAATGTTTTCTGGGGAGAGATGATAAAGTGGGTATTGACGTGGTGCAAGTGAAACTGCTGAATGATATAGGAAGGTAATTACCGAACTAAAGAAAGCCAAGATATAAGATCATAGAGCAGAGGCTCTGAATGACAGCACCGTGATATATTTATTGAATATAATCTTTATCTGGAGCTGTGTACCAGAACTCGCTGCATATACTGATTTAGACGGTATGATTTAATCTGTAGAAGTGTAGCCGGAGATGGTGCACATATTTCTGCACAGTTGTTGTGGCTTGACTTTCTGATATCCTCGGGGTGTTTATTTGAGTTTATGTAAGTTATTTCCGCGGTGCTAGACTAATAATAGTTAGCACAGTATGCCTGATTCCACAGGGCACGAGCTGCTCACTGTTTACATGTGGTCTGTTTGGAAAATGAGCAATTAAAAGAATTTCTCAAAATGGATAAATGTCAACTATTATATCTGTCTGATATCAGATGGGTAGTTGATGTTTATAGCTTAGTGGTCTTAAAAAGCTGTATAAATCCTTTAACATTCTCATACCATCTATTTCCTTGAATAAGAAGAAGAAAAACTAAACAATAACAATGATATATTAATCTAATATATAGAGCTGAGTGTAAGTGTGTATGTCGGTGTATGTATGTGTGTGTATGTGTGTGTGTGTGTGTGTATGTATGTGTGTTCATGTATGTATGTACGTATGTATGTGTGTGTGTATATCCGCTAAAAGAATCTGCACCATCGCATTTACAATCACAAAATTTTGCACTGACACCTCATTTGACTCAGGGAACGTCATAGACTATAGAAATTTGAACCCCGCCCTTTAGAGTTATTTGCCGAAAAACCTGCTTACATTAAAGTCAATGGAGCTGGGAGCTACAGGTCATTAACAGGAGCTCTGATTGGTTGCTATAGGCAACAAAGGACATTTTTAGTATAAGAAACTTATGTGTCAGCTAATATGATTTCGATGGAGAGGGAGACAGACCGGGAGCGAGACAGAAAGAGAGAGAGAGATAGACAGACAGAGAGAGAGACAGAGAGAGATAGGGAGAGAGAGATGGAGAGAGAGATAGGGAGAGAGACAGAGAGATAGAGAGAGATAGGGAGGGAGAGAGATAGAGAGAGGGACAAAGATAGAGACAGAGAGAGAGACAGAGAGAGATAGAGAGACAGAGAGAAAGAAACCAAGGCAGGCAGGCGGAGAGAGACAGAGAGAGAGAAAGACAGAGAGACTGATAGAGAGAGACAGAGAGACAGAGAGACGAATAGAGAGAGAGAGACAGAGAGACAGAGAGATGAATAGAGAGACAGAGATAGAGAGACAGAGAGAGAGACAGGAGAGACAGGCAGACAGGAAGAGAGACAGACAGAGACTGACAAAGAGAGAGACATGGAGAAGCAGAGAGCCAGATAGAGAGAGACAGACAGAGAGAGAGAGAGAGAGACAGACAGAGAGAGATAGAGAGGGAGACATACAGAAAAGGAGAGTGGGAGAGAGACACTTAGTTACTATCATGGGCAACGCCGGGTACTACAGCTAGTTTATTATATAAAGATCTAACGTTAAACTGAAATCTGCTTTACTGTAAGTGCAGTAATTGCAAATTCTATTGTAAAAGAATGACATTGTATAATGTTGCTTGTTACAATATTTTCTTATTAATCTCTATGGGAGACAAAATACATTACAGAATTCAATGTATCCACATAACTACTCTCTAAAACTTTAACTAAACCCTAAAAGCTCAACCTTCCTGACTGTCACAATCTGATATAAGCCATCCCTTCCAAACAAAGCTCCGGTGTAAACAAAAACTCTTTTTATTTCAAGCCCTTAATGGCGTCCACTTATTCTTAGTTTATTAATGGGCCAAAAACAGAAAAAAACCAAAACAAAACAAAGAAAAACAATAACAAAAAATATGCTTACTGTCATGGTTCCTCTGTGCAGTGCATCTTGCACTGGAGATGCTCTGCTGTGTTTTCTGAACTGCTGAGCTGGCAGGTTGATTGACCATGCAGAATTCCATTCTGCTTCTGGGAGGTGTGTGCTTAGGAATTTCATCTTTCT
Organism: Anomaloglossus baeobatrachus; assembly: GCF_048569485.1. Taxonomy (NCBI): domain Eukaryota; kingdom Metazoa; phylum Chordata; class Amphibia; order Anura; family Aromobatidae; genus Anomaloglossus; species Anomaloglossus baeobatrachus. Next base: position 499,504,232 of record NC_134358.1, on the reverse strand, counting down.
GGTAATAGCCCTGTTTCTTTACTGAACATGCTCCCCCAGAACATAGCCAGTTGTAATTTCTGGTTTGGTAGTTGTGCTGTTAACTTGTGTCTTTGCTTTGTTCTGATCTCTGTTTTCTGACCCTGGACTGTTGCTTAACTTCTTTTTGCCTTCTCTGTTCCTATCATGACATCTTGGCTTTTGACCCAGGACCGTTATCTGACTACATCTCTGTTTTCTCCCTGAAGTTATTACGTGTCTTTTTGGAATTCTTACCCCGATTGTGACCTGACTACACCTAAATTCTTCCTGGGTCCATAAGTGTCCTCCTGTTACCAGACCCCGGCTTTCCTGACTACTCTTCCATCTGTACTACCTGTAAATAGTGGCTTGCATTAACTTGCCAACCATATTACTGGTGTTCTATTCTACTTTTGCTGGTGTCAGGTGTCAGTTGATTACTGTATACAATCACTGGCCACTGACTGACTGCAGAGGTCACATTCCATCCATACTGGAATAAAGAGTTAGAAAACGGTTTCTTTCAGCTCAGATGAAAAGTAACTGTGGCAGTCATTCAATGGTCGCTTATTGCCTGTATAGAGGTAACCTGTCTCAGTAGAAGAGGAAGCCTTGTTCCTGTCTTGATGATTGGGTATCCTATAGTCAGATACTTCTGATTCATGAAGAGGTGTTCAACTCTTCATGAATCTAGAGCATCTAATGAGTGGCGTGTGCCTCTATGCGCTGCCCAAGAATTCTCACTCTGGTCAGACACTTGAGATTTCTGGCTAACGGACTGTCACAGGTCATCATGAATTAGACCAGCTGTGGCATCCCTCCCCTGCCATGTTCCTGTACCACCCCAGCTCCTTGTGTTTTCTCAGAGCTGAGAGTAACTCGCATGAAGATGCCAAAATTCACAAAATTTAGACTTAACTCCGAGTTGCGCCTACGTTTTGTGACTTTTTATAGCTTTTACACCAGCATTCTGGTAAGAAAGCTTTGATGAATCAGGCCCTTTGACCTACTTCGATCCAGCATCTTTTCAAATGAGAGCTGCCCTGCTGATCAAATGGTCACCAACACCAAAAAAGCCAGCGCACCATTAATCCTTTTACTACATATGTGGTGCTTACTAAAGGGTGCTTTACACACTGCGACATCGCTAACGATATATCATCGGGGTCACAGTGTTTGTGACGCACATCCGGCATCGTTAGCGACATCTCAGCATGTAACACCTCTGAGCGACCTAAAACAATCGCAAAAGAGGTAAAAATCATTGGTATTGGAGAGGTTGCTCCAACACCAAAAACCGTTGACAGGTGAGTAACGATGTTGCTCGTTGTTCCTGCGGCAGCACACATCGCTATGTGTGACACCGCAGGAACGAGAAAACTCACCGTACCTGCGTCCCGCCGGCAATGAGGAAGGAAGGAGGTGAGCGGGATGTTCCGGCCGCTCATCTCCACCCCTCCTTTGCTATTGGGTGGCCACTTAGTGACGTTGCTATGACACCGAACAAACCGACACCCTTAGAAAGGGTGGTCACAGCGACGTTGCTAGGCAGGTAAGTAGTGTGACGGGTGTAAGCGATGTTGTGCACCACGGGCAGCGATTTGCCCATGTCTCACAATCGATGGGGTATGCTCGCTAGCGTTATTGATACCAATATCGCAGCGTGTAAAGTACCCTTAAGTATTGAAAAAGAAGAAAGATAAAATACATTTCTATGATTCCAATGTCCAGCATGTGCATGATTCCCCATAGCATCATTATTCTTAAGTTCCCTGTTATAATGGAGCTGAAGAATACAGCCTTTTCAGCACCCTCTGTAAGAATATATTAAGTGTCTGCTAAGAGGTTAAAAACAAACTTCATCCCATCTGTTCACTAACTATCCTCATAATGACCTTGCTATCTTTCAGATCAGTGAAGAACAAATATTTTGCAGTTTAGTAAAAATCAGACAGATTTACTATTTAAAGGGGTATTCCCATCCCAAGATCCTATCCCGATATGTAGTAGGCATACTAATAATACTATTAGAAATGTAGTGATATTCTACTGATATAGCCATGCCTCTTACATCATGTGCAAGGTATTGAAACTTCGCTATCCATGGCTATGACCATGCTCAACTAACTGTCACAACACTGTGTGCAGAATTATTAGGCAAATGAGAATTTTGATCATATGATAATTTTTATACATGTTGTTCTACTCCAAGCTGTATAGGCTTGAGAGCCAACTACCAGTTAAGTAAATCCTGTGATGTGCATCTCTGTAATTAGGAGGGGTGTGGTGTAATGACATCAACACCCTATATAAGGTGTGCTTAATTATTAGGCAACTTCCTTTTCTTTGGCAAAATGGGTCAGAAGAGTGATTTGATGGGCTCTGAAAAGTCCAAAATTGTGAGATGTCTTGTAGAGGGATGCAATATAAAGGAGAGAAGCTCCGCGTCACCGATAAAGTAGGTGCTCTAGGGTAAAAAATAGCACATGAGAAAAGAGTAACCCCGGCACACTACAACTCCCAGAAAAAAGGCAAAATGCAAAAAGTTGTATGCAATATTTTTATTAACACAATAGTTCCTTGAATGCTTTTTTTTTTTTTTTTTTCAGAAAAAATGAATATGGTCCAACAAACTGGACGTTTCGGCCACAGGCCTTCGTCAACATGGACTATTATCATGCACAATCAAATGTATGCGAATATTCGGTAAGGGACTAGGAATTATGGAAATGAGTAGATTCTCATATGTTTATCACTGTGTCAATTCGCATACCCATAATTGGAACGGTATATACGTCAAGGGTATTCGATGCTAGTACATCGATTCTATACTGTGTGTAGCATTAGAATGGTGCTACAGAATAAGACCTATATGTATGGTGCCAAAGAGGGAAGGGGCAGCATGTATCTGGTCACAAAACACAGGGGAATAACCATAAGCTGGTACTCAATTGAATCCTATCTCCACCTGGAGAGAACTGCTAAAAAGCAGTGAAGCAGGAAACTTGTAGTAGCTGATGCACACTCTTGCATGTGCTGTGTCAGTGTAGTCATTCTATGTCCTCAGGCAGTAGGGGAAAACTGAAGCCGGTAGAACCGGAGGTGCAATTGCCCGGACCAAACCGCAGCTGGACGTGTGTTCTGTAACAAGTCACCTGCACAGTCTCCAGGTGGAGATAGGATTCAATTGAGTACCAGCTTATGGTTATTCCCCTGTGTTTTGTGACCAGATACATGCTGCCCCTTCCCTCTTTGGCACCATACATATAGGTCTTATTCTGTAGCACCATTCTAATGCTACACACAGTATAGAATCGATGTACTAGCATCGAATACCCTTGACGTATATACCGTTCCAATTATGGGTATGCGAATTGACACAGTGATAAACATATGAGAATCTACTCATTTCCATAATTCCTAGTCCCTTACCGAATATTCGCATACATTTGATTGTGCATGATAATAGTCCATGTTGACGAAGGCCTGTGGCCGAAACGTCCAGTTTGTTGGACCATATTCATTTTTTCTGAAAAAAAAAAAAAAAGCATTCAAGGAACTATTGTGTTAATAAAAATATTGCATACAACTTTTTGCATTTTGCCTTTTTTCTGGGAGTTGTAGTGTGCCGGGGTTACTCTTTTCTCTTGTAGAGGGATGCAGCAGTCTTGAAGTTGACAAAGGTTTGAAGCATGATCACCGAACAATCAAGCGTTTCATGGCAGATAACCTACAGGGTCGCAAGAAGCGTGTTGGGCAAAAAAGGCACAAAATAACTGCCCATGAATTGAGGAAAACCAAGCGTGAAGCTGCCAAAATGCCATTTGCCACCAGTTTGGCCATATTTCAGAGCTGCAACGTTACTGGAGTATCAAAAAGCACAAGGTGTGCCATACTCAGGGACATGGCCAAGGTAAGAAAGGCTGAAAAACGACCACCTTTGAACAAGAAACATAAGATAAAACGTCAAGACTAGGCCAAGAAATATCTTAAGACTGATTTCTCAAAGGTTTTATAGACTGATGAAATGAGAGTGACTCTTGATGGGCCAGATGGATGGGCCAGAGGCTGGATCAGTAAATGGCAGAGAGCTCCACTCTGACTCCGACGCCAGCAAGGTGGAGGTGGGGTACTGGTATGGGCTGGTATCAAAGATGAACTTGTGGGACCTTTTCGGGTTGAGGATGGAGGGAAGCTCAACTCCCAGACCTACTGACAGTTTCTGGAAGACAACTTCTTCAAGCAGTGGTACAGGAAGAAGTCGGTATCATTCAAGAAAAACATGATTTTCATGCAGGACAATGCTCCATCACATGCATCCAACTACTCCACAGCATGGCTGGCCTTTAAAGGTCTAAAAGATGAAAAAATAATGACATGGCCCCCTTGTTCACCTGATCTGAACCCCATAGAGAACCTGTGGTCCCTCATAAAATGTAAGATCTACAGGGAGGGAAAACAGTACACCTCTCAGAACAGTGTCTGGGAGGCTGTGGTGGCTGCTGCACACAATGTTGATCGTAAACAGATCAAGCAAATGACAGAATCTATGGATGGTAGGCTGTTGAGTGTCATCATAAAGAAAGGTGGCTATATTGGTCACTAATGTTTTGGGGGGTTTGTTTCTGCATGTCAGAAATGTTTATTTCTAAATTTTGTGCAGTTATATTGGTTTACCTGGTGAAAATAAACAAGTGAGATGGGAATATATTTGGGTTTTATTAAGATGCCTAATATTTCTGCACAGTAATAGTTACCTGTACAAACAGATATCCTCCTAAGATAGCCAAATCTAAAAAAAACCCACTCCAACTTCGAAAAATATTAAGCTTTGATATTGATGAGTCTTTTGGGTTGATTGAGAACATAGTTGTTGATCAATAATAGAAAAATCCTCTAAAATACAACTTGCCTAATAATTCTGCACACGGTGTATATGAGTGCATGTAACCATAGATACTTAAGCTGTAATGCCCTGCTCATGAGGTAAGAGATATGGCGATATCAGGAGAACTATACTACATTTCTAATTGGAGGCATTTGCTAATAGTATTATTATTGCACCAACTAAAGATTGAGAGAGAATCTTGGAGATAGTAATAAACCTTTAAATATTAAAACATTTTTTGTGTGCATCTTTACTATTGACATTACTTATTTGTTTCTATTAAAGTCAGCTAGAATTTGTGTAAAGATTATCTGTGTGACTGCACATTAAGGCAGGAAACCCAATACTTAAACTTCAGTGTCTTAAAAAGCATGTACTGGCACAATGCAGAAGTAAGGAATCCTTACCAGGGGAACTTGCTGGCACCATTGATTCTACCAGGGAGAATTAGTGAATCACAGAATGACAATTAGTGCCTGTCACATAAATAACGTGTCTGGAAATCCCACTATTGTGAAGTTGAGAAATAATGTGTTCCCCTTTTTTTGCAGAATATCTCATTTACACCCGGTCTCCATCCATGAACATTTTCTACACCTTAAAAAAGGTGTTCCCTGATTTTTGGCAAACTCTTGTTTTGGAATTCCATCTCAGAACAGTATAGAGATATATGTTCAAGTCAAACCAGAGACAAATATCGCCCTTCCAGCACCAATAACTTCAGTTTAATAACACCGATAATTTTACTCTACAACCACAAAAACATAAACAGGTATTCTGCAATAAATTTATTTTTATTAAACAATGAGCTTGAAGTCACATCTCTGTTGAGCTGAGAAACTACATTGACTTCTACTACATGACTGTAACTCTAAGGCCTAAGCCACACGGCGAGAAAATCGGTGCGAGTGGAGTGCGATAAAACATCGCATTCCCCTCGGACCAATTCTAGCCTGTGTGTCAGCGCACATGAGCGATTATTTTCTCAGCCCTAATCTGACCGAGAAAACAATCGCAGCATGCTGCGATTGTAATCCGAGACTCTTTCTCTCGCACCCATTCAAGTGAATGGGGCGAGAGAAAAATCGCACTGCACTCGCGGTACACCGATGTACCGTGCGTGCAGAGCGAGAATGTCTATAGCCGGCTACACAGGCGAGAGGGAGAGAAATCCCTCCCTCCCCTCCTGAGTGCCGGCCCGCCCCCCGCAGCTGAGGTCTGCTCGCACGAACGGACCTCAGTTGCAAGGACACAAGCATGAGACTCGGCTCTGCTGTACTGCCAGCACGAGCCGAGTCTCATGCAAGGGGATCGCAGTAGTCCCCGTGTGGCCCCAGCCTAACTAGCAGTAATCCAGAACATCTATTGGAAAGGGTTCATCACCAACATAGACAGGGAAGTGAAAGGACACTAGAGTACTTGTGATGCTAGATACAACGAGCAGTATGGATAGAAGGGTAGTCAGACAAGCCGGGATAGTAAGCCAGGAACTAATGTATAAGGTTCAGGGAGCAGACAGAGATGTGGTCAGGGAGAGGTCCAAGGTCAGAAGCCAAGATCAGAACACTTACACCAGACAGGAGCCAAGAGCACACAGGAAGTACGACTGGTGAAGTTAACACAAGCAAGCTCAGTAAAGAAGCAGAGCAACCACCAGGAACCAGGCACATCTGTGAAGACACCTCCCAAAACCTGTGTTGACCCTAGTATTGAAAGACAACCTGTCAGCAAGTGCACAAGACACATAGCAGAGCATTTTCAAATGCAAAATGCTCCGCACAGCAGAGCCATGACAAAAGCATTCCAAATGGAAAATGCTCACACAGCGGAACTGTGACAGTGCTCTTTCTACAGGAAATTACCATGGTGAATTTAATAAAAAAGTTTAAAAAGCATTTAGATTCCTTTTTTCTGTGAATTAAAATACTTGCCGACTCTCAGAATGTTCTAGAATCCCCCACAAAAAAAGGGAAACTACTTGAACTCACAGAAGAGTTGGCAGATCTCCTGGCGCCACCAGAGTCTTCTAAAATCTCACGGAAAAGAGGTTTCAGGAAGCCTTGTTACAAGAGATCCAAATATAAAAAATCTAAATATTTGTATAAACTATTTTGTATTATAACAAAATTGGGTTTTCTGCAGCTAATATCAGTGGGCTTTGGTCAATTTTAAAAGGACTTATAAGTGGTGATCAGGATGTATAGGAGATATAAAAGTTTAGGGTATCTTAAAGTACAAAGGTTCCTGAGAACACAAGAAATTTCCTATTGCATTACAACCATTAGGGGTGAAACCAATTGGTCAACACGTCACGAACACAGATTTAAGGCCCCGTTACATGCAACGACATTGCTAACGAGATGTCGTTGGGGGTCACGGATTTCGTGACGCACATCCGGCCTCGCTAGCGACGTTGTTGCATGTGACACGTACGAGCGACCGCTAACGATGCAAAATACTCACCAAATCGTTGATCATTGACACGTCGTCCATTTCTAAAACACTGTTGCTGCTTTTGGACGCAGGTTGTTCGTCGTTCCTGAGGCAGCACACATCGCTACGTGTGACACCCCAGGAACGACGAACAACACCGTACCTGCGTCCTTCGGCAACGAGGTGGTCATGACTTTCATGTGGCTGCTCTCCACCCCTGCGCTTCTATTGAACGCCTGCCATGTGACGTCGCTGTGACGCCACACGAACCGCCCCATTAGAAAAGAGGCTGTTCGCCGGCCACAACGACGTCACTAGGAAGGTAAGTACATGTGAAGGGGACTAACGATATTATGCACCACGGGCAGCGATTTGCCCATGACGCACAAACGACGGGGCGGGTGCGAGCGCTAGCGATGTCGCTGCGTGTAAAGCAGCCTTTAGACAAATGTGTGAACAACATTTGAGAGAAAAAGGCCTTTTTGTACATCGAAAAACTCTTAGATCTTTGAGTTCAGCTCATGAAAGATTGGAGCAAAAACAAGAGTGCTACATTTATATTTTTGTTCAGTATAGTGTTTCACTTACATTTGATCAGTTTGCTTGACAGAGTCTATTGGTAAATATTAAATATATTAGTATAATAATATCAGATAATAGTAATGACAAGTTATATGATTGTTTCTTGAGAAGGGGAACCTTCCCAAGGTGAATATTTCATAGGCTTAGGCTTAACTTTTTTTCTACTTCATTTAAAAAAGTGTGTTGTGTCTAGAACAGAGCAATGAACAGAACATATGATGTGACAGGTGCTCAGTGGCACTGTTCCCAAATAACCCCCTCTCCATATGTATGATGAATAGGCTGCACAGCATTCAGCGTCTAAAATTAATCTTCACAATTGCTTCTTATTAAAGCCTGTGTTTAAATGTAGAACCATGGGCATTGTATGCCATAACGCGATAATAGACTTATCATCTGTTGCCATCAGAGGTCCCATAGTACTGTATGTGGTTCATTAAAACATGACTGCTAACAATACAGCAGAGATCTATGTGCTGTACAGCAAGACTCATGGACTGTGACCTAGAAACATCATTGGAATCCCTATCTTTAATGTGTGCATTTACATGTGATGAATCTTTAAAAAAAATTCAGGAATTTCTTAAAGGAGTTGTCGGGCTTTAGGCCGGAGTCACACTTGCGAGTGCCTCACGTGTAACTCGTGTGAGTCTCTCATTGAATCACCCGGCATTGCCGCACACTCTCCAAACAAGAGTGGGTCAGTTGCATGTATCTCTATGCAGCTTAGATGCTCCTGTCCGGACAGTGTGTGGCCGTTCCGGGTGATTCAATGAGAGACTTGCGCGAGATACACGCGAGGCACTCGCAAATGTGACTCCGGCCTTAGGGTACAAATCTGCAGTAACTTTATGTTACTGAAGACCTGTAAATCCTCACAGCATGTGCACTGTGCACCGTGAGCATTCTCCAGCACTAGTGTCGGACTCGGGAGTGGCTGAAGCGTGGCTGCAAGTATGTAACTTGCATACATGCGGTCACATGCTGACTAGACGTCTGTGGCCTTATTCAATGCAACAAAATTCAGAGAGGCCAGATACTTCTAGTTGGAATGTGGCCAGTACAGGCTCTGGAGAATCCTCGCAGTCTGCACTGTGCACTGTGCACTGGGAGGATTCACAAGTCTGCAGCCACATAGAGTGATTGCAGACTTGTACCCCAAGGCCAGACAACCCTTTTTAAGAAAATTGAATTATAAGAGACATCTACTTTGAAAATGTGTACATCAAAGTTATCAGCTAATCACCCCTTGTCTTTTGCCAGTACTGCCATTAAACAATTGATTTTCATTGGAGACGTCATGACCAGCCAAGCATTGAACTGCAAGGAAAATTTACTATTAAATAGTGACCAATAAGATCAGCTGTATTTGAATGCCATTGAGCCTATCCATAATGACACCATCTCACAAGTGTTGTTTAATTGCTAATTTTTTTTTCCAGAAAGAGTGGCACGCCTGTCCATGGCTAAAGGGGTAAAGCGTATTAAAACTACTTGCATCAACCTTGTAGGGTGGAATCTTTCATCTTTTGGAGCACCCGGACTTTAAAGTCCTAACCTCTAGGCCAAAATCTATTGTGTACAGAAGAAGAGAGTCTTCTACCTATTGGCCAACTGCACCAACTGATGAAAACACAGGCTAATATTGGCGTTTTGACAATCACAACTCCATCAGGTGATTTCACCCCCTACACCCTACTCAACATATCCCCCTATGGGTGCTGGTCTCTCTTTCTCTTGGTTTTAGAACTTAGCTCTATTGAGCTAAATGGGGCTGAAATGTAATTACAAACATGTAAAAGAAAGCTGATCAGTTTACTCCTCAATCGATTCTCAATAGACTCTCATAAGGGTGCGGAGCATGAAGGCCCAGGCCGGTTCCTGGCTGCAATGCTGATTTAATCCATGTGGAATATGTCCAGTACCCACTAAAATTAAAAAATGGGGGTGCATATGCTAAAATATACCTTTATTTATGCATTAAAAAATATATATAAAAGCAGACGAACGGCAGACAGACGAGTCTACGCGTTTCAGGTGTGAGCCCTTAATCATGGCAAGAATTCTAATGTGATATTGACACTTTATTCTTTGAAGCTAGTGATTATTAATTGATGTTACTGGTGTATATTCTCTCATTGGTGTTCTGAGTCACAGATTCATGTATATAATGTGCATACCAGTGTTCACATGTTGTCATGATTAAGGGCTCACACCTGAAACGAGTAGACCCATCTGTCTGCCATTCATCTGTTTTTATATATATTTTTTATGGCATAAATAAAGGTATGTTTTAGTATGTTCACCACTTTTTTGGAAGTTTTGCTAGTGCAGGACATACTCCACACTAGGATTCAATCAGTTGAGATGCAATGCCACATAAAACCGGTGGACTGATGTGATAATGTTTTTGGAAAATAACAGAAACAAGCTTTTGGAATCCCACACAGGACTTTCCAGTAAATGTGATTGAGCTGCTATATCCGAGACAGCCATGGCCAATAATGGTGATTTTCTAAAAGTATTGAGCTGCTATATTCAAGACAGCCATGGCCAAGAGTGGAGTTCTTCTAAAAGTATTGAGCTGCTTTATCGAAGACAGCCATGGTCAAGAGTGGAGTTCTTCTAAAGGTATTGAGCTGCTATATCCAAGACAGCAATGTCCAAGAGTGGCGCTCTTCTAGAAGTATTGAGCTGCTATATCTTAGACAACCATGGCCAAGAGTGGCGCACTTCTAGAAGTATTGAGCTGCTCTATCCAAGACATCCATGGCCAAGAGTGGTGCTTTTCTAGAAGTATTGAGCTGCTCTATCCAAGACATCCATGGCCAAAAGTGGCGCTCTTCTAAAAGTATTGAGCTGCTATATCCGAGACAGCAATGGCCAAGAGTGGCGCTCTTCTAGAAGTAATCCGCCATATTTTCTAACACAATACCTCTAATAAGTGAATAATGTTTGTAGAAATAATGAATGGCACATAGTCCTTGGTTGACTCAGTTCATGACCTCTGTAAGGCTTTCTAAATATTTCATGCATTCCGGTTTCTGAATCAGCACCCACACTGTTCTTGTTATATTTGCTGGTCATGCAGTATATTCCTTTTTTTGATCTCGCAAAAATCCATTTGCAACTGAAGCTTTAGTGCCGGTTCCTAGCTCAGCCAAGGCATCAAACAGTGAGATGTGCCATATATTGACTTATATCAAGTTGATTTATAAAACCGTTTTCCCTTCTATTCTGCACAAAGAAAAGGGAATTATACAAACAGACATTACGTTGAATAAGGCATGATGCAAAAATTGTAAAATCTCCTCTTAACATTCCATGAATTGTTGTCACAATAGCACAGAGCACGGGGGGATCTACCGTACATCCATTAAGGAGTTGAGGAAAAATTATCTCAGTTGGGGGCTTAATAGAACTGCTGGTAACGTCTGTCTAGCAGTGTGTTGTGCAGTCCTCTAATGAATTGTGTGCAATGCTTTGTGCCAGTGCCAAGGTTGTTGATGGATGGCAGGGCACCGCAGATCATCTCCTGGGGTTGTTAGTTATGGTATCCTGATGCATTCTAACAAAGCACAGATGAAAGTTGGTTGATGTGTTTATCAACTATTACATCATATTTGAGATAATGAAAAATCTTTGGGGATAAAATAGATTATGCGCAGCAGTCTTTACGTGAGGATGGGGAAGGCATGACGCGGCTAGACTTCCCATTAGGCCTCTTTTGCATGTCCGTTAAAAACCACGCACGTTTTTCACGGACGTGTCAGAGGTGTGTTTTCCCCTCCGTGGGCCGTGTTTATGGCCTACGTGTGTTCTCCATGTGCTATCCATGATAACACACGGAGAACAGAAACTTTTTGCTCACCTGTCCCTGGCGTAGCTGTCCGTGGTGCTGATCTTCGGTCTCCGGTCCTGCCGACTCCCCGCTGCTGCTTCTGGCTGCAGTGAAGTGAATATGCAATGAGCATAATGAGCGGCGGTCGGCAGCAAGTGACAGCAGCGGCAGAGACAGGAGGGCTGGAGAAGGTGAGTAAAGGGTTTTTTTTTTCTCGCAGACACATGTCTTTCCTCCGGCGCGTGTCACATGGAACACATCCGTGTGGTCCGTGTGGCTTACGTGTGACAGGTTTGCGTTCCATTTGACACCCGTGATGCCGGAGATAAAACGGACATGTTGGTGTGTGGAGCACACGGAACGAACACACGTTCCATGCAAAAATACTTACGTGTGCCCGAAACCATAGGAAAACATATGTCAACGTGTGTACGTGTCTCCGGTACGTGAGAAAACTGTCAAACACGTACCGGAGGTGCGCACGTGTGAAAGAGGCCTTAGGAAAAGTAGGTAAATTAGTTAATCAGAAATTGGAGCAAAAATGTAACAAACCCTATAAATATTGTTGAGCTTCGCAGCATTTTTTCCTTACTTCTTCGCATTAAAGCAAACGTTAGTGATCTTATTATCACCAATCCCTAAACTGAGAGAGATTAGCAAACCTGAGATTCGATTTTCGAACCAAACACCAGCTTATAAAAATCAAGGTTTGGATTCGGGGTTCGAATGCTTTACGTACGAACTTCACTCGCGCAAGCAACGCTGTGCTTGGGTACACATGAATCAGACACAAAATCGTCCCTGGTGTGACCCATGACTGCTTTGCCCCTGCTTCTCTTTGGTTGTGCTGTGCTTGGGTACGCTTGGGGTTCAGCCCTGCGCCAGTCACTTGCAGTGTTTGAAAGGTGCGCACTGGGGGTTACATCAGCACGATTACATGTAGTGTGCAACCCAAAAAATTGTTTGAAAAATTGATAATCATTGATAATCTGATGTTTGTTCTGTAGCTTTACCCCCATCACTATCAAGTTCACCATTTCTCTACATTTAGGAGTAAAATCATCCTGACTGGTTTCTTTCAGTCATTTCTCTGCCTCAATGTTCATCATACAATAGTGTTTTTATTTTATATTATTTATCTATTTATTCCGATGCTTTCTGTATTGATGACCATAGGATAGATAGATTATCAATATCAGTTTGGTGGGGATCTGATGCTGGACACCCCCACTAAAAAGCTATTGTCAGATAAATACTTAAAGGGAATCTGTCACCAGATTTTTGCTACCTCATTTGAGAGGAGCATTATGTAGGCAAAGAGACCCTGATTCTAACGATGTGTCACTTAGTTTACTGGGTGCTGCAGTCGTGACACAAGCAGAGTTCTTAGATGTAGCATGTAGTGTAGTTCAGAAAGCTAACCCCGCCCACTCCACAGCTTATTGTGTACATTCTCTATTGACAGTGAGCTGCTTGTATGCTGGCTGGTCTAGTAGTTGTGTGAGCTGTAGTATAGGCAGTGATAATATGGAGATCAAACCTTCATTGTAAAGAAACAAAAGCACACGGCCTGATAACTGACAACTGGCAGATTTAAGTGTTTTAACCTCTGTATCATTCTGTCCTTAAATTACATTTTAAAAACATGCTAACAGATTTTCTTTAAAGGGAATCTGTCAGCAAGTTTTTGCTATGTCAGCTGAAGACAGCATGCTGCAAGGGTTAAAACATAGAATTCAGGAATGCCCGTCTTATCAAGTTTCAATCTATTGTTTATTTACTTTCTGCATTTAAGCTGCAGGACTTTTAATTGCTCGGACTACAATATCATGCACACGGCAGTCAGGCACATCCCCTCCTCTGATTGGCACCTCACTGTCAATGTACAATCTCTATAGGGTGCCTGTGATGGGTTCGGGACAGCTCTCCCAGCTCAGCTACATGGCTAAATCTAAAAATTCTTATTGTGTCAGAACGGCTGCATCCAGTAATCTAAGTGATACATCGTTGGATTCAGGATCTTTTTGCCCACATTATGCTGCTCTTTGATGAGTTTGCAAAAACCTGTTGACAGATTCCCTTTAAACAGTGAACACAGCCAAATACAGCTCTGCTCACTGTGTAGTGGTCAGTCTTAGGTACTGCAGCTCCATCCACATACAGTTGAATATGAGCTGATCTTCGGCCCCAGCAGTGCTCACTACATAATGAATGGAGCTGTGCGCTTCGACCCTGTAAACTGTTGACATCCACCTGTCAGCGTAGCACGACAATAGATGATCAATAAGGGTGCTGGGTGTCAAACTCACTGATCTGATAATGATGACCTTCTCTAAGGATAGGTCTGTAAATTCCTTTATTATTTAGAACTTTTGAATTGTATACATTATTATTTAGGTTTGTTTTTCATAAAAATAAACTTTATTTTTATGGGGTTTTTTTGTCAGTGCCAAAAACAAAAGTTACAGATGACAAAAAATTCATTCTTAGCAGGCAGACCAGACGAGAATATATGAAGCCAGCAGTGTTTGTATATAAAATAGATTTTACATGCATCACTACACATGTAAAATTTTCTGCAAAAAAAAAACAAATAAAAAATGGAAACCTATTTGAGTTGAGCTGTTCAGAAGCAGGCATATAATATAGTGTGGATGGGGAAAAAAACCCTTTAGATAGACAGGAGACAGAGTAGCGCGGCTGCTGCCTGCTTGCTTCCATCTACAGCTGCGTGCCTTTTTCCAAAGCAATCATTGTAGGAGGCAATCTGCCTTAGCAAGAAATGTTTATGCTTGGAAACACTTGATAATAGCACCGATGTTTGTGGGAATATAGAATGTAATGATGAAGACACCCAGCGGACTGGCAGTGTCCAATAGGTATTTTGCTCGCTCGTATTCCAGACAACTATTTTACACAATGCTGCTATAATGCCAACATTTACAAGGATGAACACAAGCTGTAGTTACATTGTGCCAATGGGATGCCGGAAAATGGAAAGACATTTTTTTTCTATTTCATTATAAAATTCTATTATTTTAGGTCCATGCTATGTTCTTTTATTAGATTGTAAATACATCTCTTGGTTGAAGATCCTATTCATTTGATGTGTTATGCTTTGGCTTGTATTTGTTTACAAGATGCCAAAAATGGCTATTCAAATCAAAAAAGGTCCGTGGAGACTCTGTTAGGAGCCTCGACACAGAAAATAGCCAGATATCCCACCAGGAAGGACCTAGCCAAGGAGCGGCTCTTTTTAAGGAGACCACCATATTAAGTGGCCCTTTTAAGGGTGCTTTACACGCTACAACATCGCTAACGATATATCGTCGGGTCACGTCGTTAGTGACGCACATCCGGCACCATTAGTGACACCAAGGAGCGACGATCAACGAGCGCAAAAACGTGAAAAATCGTTGCGTGTTGTGTTGACAACTCACTCCTTTTCCAAATATCATTGTTGCTGCAGGTACGATGTTGTTCGTCGTTCCTGTGGCAGCACACATCTTTATGTGTGACACCACAGGAACGACGAACATCTCCTTACCTGCGTCCATCGGCAATGAGGAAGGAAGGAGGTGGGCGACATGTTCCGGCCACTCATCTCCGCCCTTCTTCTGCTATTGGACGGCTGCCGTGTGATGTCGCTATGATGCCGCACAAACCGCCCCCTTAGAAAGGAGGCAGATCACCAGCCAGAGTGACGTCGCAGGGAAGGTAAGAACGTGTGACGGGTGTTAGCGATGTTGTGCGCCACGGGCAGTAATTTGCCCGTGACGCACAACCCACGGGGGCGGGTATGCTCGCTAGCGATATTGGTACCGATATCGCAGCGTGTAAAGTACCCTTTAGTCAATATCCAACTGTTTAACAAGTTTAAAGCTATGACAAGGGAAATATCAAGGCCAGGTATCCATCCACAGACAGCTGTTTCGGGGTATTGCCCCTCATCAGTGTGGAGTAGGATTCTGGCTAGATGGGAGCAATGCCTAGTAGACCAACAAGGCAAAACAATCACTGATCTCGGGGAGACCAGCCAGAGAAAACACTGCCGGCAGCCATAATGGCTATTGTCTCAGAACACATCGGGCTTGTCAATGGACAGGGTAGATCTGCTGGGAAAATTTTAGAGAAGAATAGAGATCACCACCGGGCGATTTTGCATTTTTTCGTTTTTGTTTTTCCATAAATATAGCCGTATGAAGGCTTGCTTCTGGCACGATGAGTTGTACTTTTGAATGGCACCAATCATTTTACCAATGTACTGGAAAAAAGTAAAAAAATCCAAATGTGTTGAAATTGCAAAAAAAGTTAAATTCCACAATTGTTTTTTGGGTTTTTCATGTACCTTGTTGACTGAGAATCAAATGTGATTCTCCAGGTCAGTACAAGTACGTAGATACCAAACATGTCTAGTTTTTATTTTTATGTAAGTGGTGAAAAATTTTGCGAAATTTGTAAATAAATAAAATCTCACTTGTGTCGCCATGTTTTGTGACACATGACATTTTCATTTTTCCAGATCTAGTGCTTTGTGATGGCTTATTTTTTGCCCTGTGAGCTGACATCTTTGCTGTTACCATTTTGGAGTGGATACGATATTTTGATTGCATCTTATTGAAATGTTTCGGCAACCAAAAAACGTAACTCTTATTTTTTTTCTCGTTACACCGTTTACCATCTCGACTAATTTGTTTTAAATTTTGATAAATTGGGCATTTCAGTATGCAGCAATACCGAATATACCAAATATGTGTATTTTTTATTATTTTAGTTTTAGTGAGGCAAAAGACGGATGATTAGAATTTTTGGATTTTTTTATTTTTTAAATTTTTTAAAACATTTTTTTATTTTATACCATATTTACTAATCTCCTTAATGGACTTGAAGCTATGATTCTTAACATTTACCTGGTTAACAGCCATCAGAGAATGATGCAGAGACACGACATTTGACGTACTTAAACATCAAAAGTCATGTAGGGGTTAAGTCACAATCGTTTTTGGACCAGGACAACCTTGAATTTGCCAAGATTGTATTTGAAAAATGTAGACATTTCTGCCAAATTCAAGATAATTGGTAACTATAACATTTTGGAACTTTATCGTTGCTAGTCTTCACTTAGTTAAGGCTAGTCTACACGTCAACGTATAGTTTAAGGTAAAGATGGCAGTGCTTCATTGCGTCATTGTACGTAATCGATGTCAATGGGGGCATCCTGTAACCTTTCACCTACAGTGACAAGAACATGACATTTGCAAAAGATTTATTTCTTTTGGTCACCGGCCTCAAATCATGCGCAACCATTATTGAGTGCCATATAGATTTTAATGGAAGTTAAAAAGTTAAAGCTGCAATAAACATTAGATGGCTGTTGGTCTGACGATGCTTCGGCTAATTGTTTGGCCAACACCCATTTTGCTTGGCTCTCCAAGGAGTGCTAGTTTGGCTAAGTACTCCTGTGCTCTTTAGAGAACATAGTCCGAGATTGGACATAATCAACATCTCTCCAACAATCTGTTGGCCGGTATTCCCCTCCTTTCTAGAGTATTGGTAAAGCCCATCAATATCGGCAGATTCAGACAACATTATTCTAATGTGTATCTGGGCCTTTACTCATGTCTTGCTATCTCTTTGCAATTTGGCTGTTTTTGTTTTTTTACAGTGAAACTGAAACTCGAAAATAAGTCACACGACAAGAAATCACAGATGTCAGACAACTCTTTCTGGTCATACAACTTGTTAGAGACATGTAGCCCAAGCCTAACTCAGCTTCTGTTCCTCTACCAATTTGCCTTGATAAGCTGCAGTCCTCTCTGAAGTTCTACATCTTGATTTCCTGATGGAGAGGGCTGAAAGCCTCATCCAAATCAAACAGTGTTAAAGAGGATCTGCAACATGACTGGTGTGAATACTGATGTAGGTTTTTCTTTCTCTTTGACACATAATAAGTGTGATGCTCCAACATGTACTTAAAAGGATCCTATCACATGGAAAAATGAAATTAACCTGCAAATATGGGGTTCATCTGCAGTTCAATAGTATTCTAAAGAAGCTTGGGGCCCGCACATTAAACCCTGCTGCTGGGAGGAAAAAAACTTTATTCTTCCCAACAGCGTTCTATTTTCAGTCATGGAGGTGGCACCGGTGCAAGTTTAGTCACTGCTCTGTATATGGAAAGCGGCAGATGTAACCACACCCCCCGCACTGACTGACAGCCACTCGGCATTAGACCCGTCTGTCAGACAGTGCAGAGGGTGCGGCCACAGTTGCCACTCTCCTTACATAGAGCAGTGACTGAACCCGAAAAGGCACCACCTCCATGACTGAAACCAGAACATTGCTCGGAAGATTAAAGATCTTTTCCTCCTGACAGGGGGGTTTAATGGGCAGATTTACAATGCTATTAACCTCCAGATTAACCCTATATCTGCAGGTTAATAGCAGTTTTCCACGTGACAGGTTTCCTTTAAAACTCTATTCAAGACAATAATTGATTAACATGCCCTTTCAGGCCCCAAATACATCCCAAGGGACATAATAAAGTCACTCATTATAAGATATTTTATCTTCTTACTACAGTGGGATTCTTCGGAGTAATCAATGCTATATATGTTGCTCTAATTTATGAGGCTAGAATAGATCTTTAATCTCATCAACTTCTTTCTTCTATAAAGAGATAACATTCAGTATTTTCTTTACAGTGTAATGTTTGTTCTGTGGCTCCACCATAAATTATTTCATCTGCCGCTACCCTAATAGTATTTGAGGTTTGCCTAATTAGTACACCTGGGATATTGCTTTTTTTAGGATCACTTTTAAATGTCATATGTGTTCTTTAAGCAGATCCCGGATGACACAGATACAGGCCAAGTACGCCAACTTCAATGGATCATGCCATGCTGTGGTGCCCCAGTTATCTGCACTGGAGAGCCATAAATTACCCTCCTGGTACTGGTCAAACACTTTGTTATGGATGAAAGATTGATTTTCTTCTTTTACACTGGACTTCATGTCAAAGAAATTTTTTAATGACACATTTTCTAGTTAGTAGAACATTTACTTCATGAACTAATTTGCCACATCCAAACTCATGGAAAACTGGACCTTTGTACAATGTGACCAACAGTTTATTTTTCTTTTTTTAATTAAATCCCATTCTACTGTTTAAACCCCTTGGCCCCCAATAAGTAATATATACTAAGGGTATACCTGGGTAGGGGGGAACTCCACTCTATGGGATCTGGCTGTTTGGGCTCTCGTTACTGACACCTACAAGAATTAAGCCTGCTTTACACGGGTCGATCTATCGTGCGATAGCACGAGCGATCGTACCCGCCCCCGTCGTTTTTGCGTCACGGGCAAATCGCTGCCCGTGGCGCACAAACTCGTTTAACCCCCGTCACATGTACTTACCTTCCAGACGACTTCGCTGTGGGCGACGAACGTCCACTTCCTGAAGTGGGAGGGACGTTTGGCGTCACAGCGACGTCACACGGCAGCCGTCCAATAGAAGCGGAGGGGCGGAGATGAGCGGGAAGTAACATCCCGCCCACCTCCTTCCTTCCACATAGCCGGCGGGTGCCGCGGGACGCAGGTAAGCTGTGCTCATCGTTCCCGTGGTGTCACACGGAGCAACATGTGATGCCACGGAAACGATGAACATCCGGCGCCATTTTAATTAAACAATTTTATGAAACCTAGCGACGAGTACACGACTCACGATTTGTGAGCGATACTGCGTCGCTAGGAGGTGTCACACGAGACGACATCGTGTACGATTTCGGATGTGCGTCACGAAAACTGTGACCCCGACGATGCATCGCACGATCGGTCGTCTCGTGTAAAGCTCACATTACACTTTATTGGTGGGTACCTATATTGAATGGTGGCTATTATGCCTTGTATATCAGGCTACTCATGCATCTGATACTTTAGAAATCATTATCTAATATGCAGGCATTTTATTGTCTACTTCCTCGTTGAGATATTTTGGATGTGCACTGACACTTTAATTAGTATTCTGCCTGCAGTTTTTATAATACTTCTCCTATTCACATCTATGTACCCATCTTCTTTAATTATAGCTACGTGTATTATGCGTTCTATATGCCCACACCCAGCTCCCATCTTTGTATGTTTTTAATCACTTGATGTTTTATGCATTTCCACTTGAACCCCTATTGTTTCCCTTTTTTGAAAATAAAATATTTTGCACAATTTATTCCTTTTTCTCCTGTTTTTTATAGGTAATGTGTGTTGAGAGTTTTGCAATACTATGACACTTCAGCCATATGTACAAGTTGAGTATTTGGTGATTTTTAAGCAAAAACCAGGAGTGGGTAATAATGCAGCAATGGTGCCTGTGTTTCTATTAGGCTAAGGACACACGGTAAAACAGAGAGAGTGGAATGTGATAAAAAAAAATCACATTCCACTCGGACCAAGGTTACTCTATGGGGACACTCCCATGAGCAATTTTTTTCTCAGCCCTAATCGGACAGAAAAAACAATCGCAGGATGCTGCGGGTGGAATCTGATTTGTTTTATCTCGCACCCATACAAGTCTATGGGTGCAAGAGAAACATAGCACTGCATTCGCATTACACAGGAGTGTAGTGTGATATACACATCAGCTGATAATGGAGGAGATAGGAAGATTAGTCCCTCCCTCTGCTCCGAAGCTGTGATCCGATCGCAAGATCATATCACAGTGGCATGACACACAGCTTACTCTAGCAGTAATGGTCATGTGGCCCCATACTTTTCCTCTGATTGTTCCACTGCTTTGGCTTAAAAATACTAAGATAAAATCTCACCAAATACTCATCGTGTGCATGTGGACTTAAAGGCCCTGTTACACGCAATGACGTATCTAACGATATATCGCCAGGGTCACGGATTCTGTGCCGCACATCCGGTCTCGTTAGCGACGTTGTTGCGTGTGACACCAACGAGCGGCCGTTAATTATGAATAATACTCACCAAATCCCCATCGTTGACACGTCGTTCATTTTCAAAAAATCGTTGGTTGTTGAGGATGCAGGTTGTTCGTCGTTCCTGCGGCAGCACACATCGCTATGTGTGACACCTCGGGAATGAGGAACAATACCGTACCTGCATACCCACAATGAGGAAGGAAGGAGGTGGGCGGGATATTTCGCCCGCTCATCTCCGCCCATCCGCTTCTATTGGGCGTTCACTTAGTGACGTCTCTGTGACGCCGAACGAACCTCCCCCTTAGA